>NC_090742.1:68167781-68175281 GCF_036898095.1 Palaemon carinicauda | reverse complement strand
AAGTTAATTCGTTAAACATTGATTTGATTATTGCCAAAAAACTCATATTTAACTCAATGTGTTCAATATCAAATCTCTAGTCTTGAGTAGTGCCATAGCCTCTGTACAATGGTCTTCCACTGTCTTGGGTTAGAGTACTCTTGCTTGAGGGTACACTCCGGCACACTATTGTATCTTATTTCTCTTCCTCTTGTTTTGTTAAAGTTTTTATAGTTTATATAGGAGATATCTATTTTAATGTTGTTACTCTTCCTACAATAGTTTATTTTTTCCTAGTTTCCTTTCCTCACTGGGCTATTTTCCCTATTGGAGCCCCTTGTCTTATAGCATCCTGCTTTTCCAACCAGGGTTGTAGCTTAGCTACAAATAATAATAATAATAATAATAATAATAATAATTTTTTTTTCAGTCTCCTACTTCCTTCCGCTAAAAATCACTATTTTTTGTTAATATTATTTAAATTAAAACAATAATTACACAAAAGCATACCATATAAAGAAAAAAATCATTAAACTGAATGAATTGAGGTTTTGAATTTCATTTTGCATCCAATGCAGCTAAAACATTTAAAGGTTCAAAGGTTACGCATGAATGGCAGAGGCAACAGACAGGACAATGCCAAAGAGAGACTGACCATATATTGTATACATCAGATCAACACCCAAACCTCGTCTCCATCAAGATAAGCCCAGGGAGGGACAGGCAATGGTTGCTGTGAACTCAGCATTATTATACAGAACTTCCGAGGAATAATAATAATAATAATAATAATAATAATAATAATAATAATAATAACAAAACTGACCATAAGTTTAACGTAAAAGAATAAAATACCTTTTTAATATATATATATATATATATATATATATATATATATATATATATATATATATATATATATATATATATATATATATATATATATATATATATATATATATATATATATATATATATATATATATATATATATATATATATATATATATAATAACATCATTCAACAACCAAAAATTTGCCAAGGGACATTCAGGGCAATGGTCTATAAGCCTTGATCAGGGCAACAAGACAGCCACTTGACTTTAGAATCTAAAAGGCCAGGGCTTTCAATGGGTGAACGTAGAACTAAATCATTTCCACTTGAGAATATTCGCTGAATGAACCCACTATAGAGCAAGATATAAGCCAATTCTCTCTAAATAAAAGAGAAAATGCCAATACAGAACTCGACTGTTTATACAACGAAATGTCAGAAATACTCAGTTAAGAGAATACAGATAAATAAATGCTTAACTATGAAGGACATCAAGTAGGCCTAATGTTAGGCTGAGACTCCCTTGCACTCACAGTCACCCTTCTCGCATAAATCCACCAGCCTTCCAACATACACACTTTGCCAACATCCAACATATAGGCCTACATGAACACGTTCACGATCAAATCACATGCTTCTGGTGATATGTAATTTAGGTCATTCTCTCCCGTTTATCTTTAATGTCCATCTATTACCTGTCATTTATCATTATAAACACACACACATATACATACATACATACATACATATATATATATATATATATATATATATATATATATATATATATATATATATATATATATATGTCTATACTCTCTCTCTCTCTCTCTCTCTCTCTCTCTCTCTCTCTCTCTCTCTCTCTCTCTACACACACACACACACACACACACACACACACACACACACATATATATATATATATATATATATATATATATATATATATATATATATATATATATATATATATATATTGATGTATAAACAAATATCTGCATAACGTTTTAGACTTTACAAATTTCTAGCAGTGCGTTTGATAATGCCTTTCTCCGCTCACGTGCAAATCATAATGGAAAAATATTACTGCCCTCACGCATTAGTTATAAGAGAGAAAGAGGGTGATTAGAAATAAAATATTTCAGTGCTGAAACATTCAACTGAATGTCCACATCCTTTCAATGAGACTATATATATATATATATATATATATATATATATATATATATATATATATATATATATATATATATATATATATATATATAAACAAACAAATGCAGCCGTTTCTAATCCACAGCAGAGCAAAGGCCTCAGACACGCCCTTAGTCTGGGGTTTGGCCACTTCCATCACCACGCCACCCACAGAGGATTGGTGATAGTGGGAGACCTAAGTTTGATCGCTCACAGCAAACCAACCAAGTATGAGTGACCCTGACTAGTACAGTTTTGCTGATCATGGCGATATGCAAACCATCTCACCACGTTTATCCCCACCCAGAAAACACACACACACACACACACACACACACACACACACACACACACACACACACATCAGCCAGCCGTTACTAGTCCACTGCAGAACAAAAGCCTCATACATGTCCTTCCTTATATATATATATATATATATATATATATATATATATATATATATATATATATATATATATATATATATATATATATATATGTGTGTGTGTGTGTGTGTGTGTGTGTGTGTGTAAAAATGAATAAATTTTAATAATGTCAAATAGGCCTATATCCTTATACTATCATATGAAAAAACAAACATCAACTGGAAAGAGGCTCACAGAAGACGCAAGGTGCACACCTCTTCATTTTCATTCCTTTTGTGACTCACGGAGAAACCCACGGACATGATTCAGCACATTCACCTCCGCTTGAACTGAAGGACTCCCGTTGAATCCTTCCTAAATACTAATCAGAACACCAACAGAGAGCAACATTTGGGCATATGCTGGTAATTTTCTTGTTTCCATAGAGACTTACTATATACAAATCAACCATGGTCTAGTTCAGGATGGTCCAACTGTGACCCGCGAGAGGATATTTTGTGGCTCTCCAACACTGACCTAATTATGCAGTATGATTTAATGTGTCGAAACCTTACTGGACCTAAATGATCCCTCCTGAATACTAACAAAATAAAAAATGAATAATGAAATAAAGTTAAAATCACACATTTCAGCAGAATCTCTCTCTCTCTCTCTCCAAACTATGCGTCCAATGCCAATGTTTATTTTCCTTTGACGGTAGATAGAGTAATAATAATAATAATAATAATAATAATAATAATAATAATAATAATAATAATAATAATAATAATAACAACAACAACAAATATAAATGTAGCAATAGAATAGAATGGGGATGAAGCCCCTGCTGTTTTGAATAGTTTTAACCTTGCCTCTGTTTAGCAGTCTTTCCATATTGAGTCAAAGTAAGAAAAGAAAGTGTTCTGATATGAACAGAGCATAGGCCTATGATATGAAGTGGGAAGAAGAATATTGTGTGGCATAAAATAGGTTCTGTTCTTAAGGAGTATGTTCGAAGGCATTGTGAGACATTGCCCAAAGAAAAGTATGCTCAACTGCGGGGAAAATCACGAAGTCTTATATTGAATATCTTGATGGGCAAACATCAACAGCAAAATCATGGGCTACATAACCTCTTAAAACCACAAACAGCTAGTCTTACTGCTTTTAAAAAGCTACTTTGGTGCTTATAAGAAATAGAAAATAATTTATGGGTGAGCAGTAGAATAGCACAAGAATTTGCCGAAGAAAATGTACCTGGTAGTACAAAAAAATTGAAAGCGTACAGCATTTACATGACAGCACTGATGTAAGTGACACAAGTCAGTTACTCGTGTTTGCCGGCACCATTAGCGAAGATTTTGTGGTACACGAAGAACAAGTCAAGATGCAGTCATTGAATGACGATAGCAGAGGTTCTGATATAGGCCTATAAACGTTTCACTCATATACGTGGTCAATGAATATGAAGGGTTTAAAATGTGTTCATGCATTATAACTGATAGTACAGAAGCTATGGTTGGCAGTAATATGGGGTTAGTTGGTCTTTTAAAGAAAAATGGAATGCACTGCATTCTTCACCAAGAGGCCTTATGAAGCTGACGTTATTCAACGACAGTTACGCACTTGAGAACTCCCATTTAGCCACAAATTACTGTACGGTATTGATTGTGGTATTGCCTTGTACCGGCGTTAATTACTGTACAGTATTGATTGTGGTATTGCCTTATACTGGCGTTCACTATGATATCAGGTAGTGAAACTACTAGGCGTGCGACCGTGAAAATACACAGGTCAGTAACAGAGAGAGAGAGAGAGAGAGAGAGAGAGAGAGAGAGAGAGAGAGAGAGAGAGAATTTGAATGTCTCCGCGGAAACATTTGTTCTTTGGTAGTCGTTTACCTTAAGCATTTAGAGAGTTAATGTGATCTTCTCTGACAGTCTTAGACTTATTAACCATATTATACTGATTGCTACATTCTCTGGAGGTCAATTTCCAAGTATTTGCTATTTTGTATGCAATGAAATTGCCACATTGAGTGGTGTATCTTTACAATTCCAGTTTGTATCTGTTACCTCTGGACTGACTTAGAGAGAGAGAGAGAGAGAGAGAGAGAGAGAGAGAGAGAGAGAGAGAGAGAGAGAGCAACCTCTAAGAGAATCTATTAATCAATTTTAGTGTTGTACACTAGCACACTACAGCTGGCAAAGATCCCATAAACATACAGAATAGGATGAACATTTATAGGCCTATACAGTAATGCACTGGATTGAGTTTATGAATTTAAGGTCATTCAGATCAAAGTACAACTGAATAAAACCTCTGCTATTTTCCCCGGGCTTATGATCCTGCTTTTCCAACTATGGTTGTAGCTTTGCAAGTAATAATAATAATAATAATAATAATAATAATAATAATAATAATAATAATAATTGCTCAACGAAACCGCAGTTAGCAGGAACGGAGGTAAAGGGCTGAAAACTGAGTACAGCTAAGGACACAACAACAACAACAAATGCAGCCATTTCTAATCTACTGCTGGGAAAAGACCTCAGTCATGTCAATTCATGTCTGGGATTTGCAACTTTTCATTACCACGCAGACCAGTGCTGGTTGGTGATGGTGGGAGATTTTTACCAGATCGCTCAAAGCAAAGTAATCTCGTATGGTTGGCCCTAAGTGAGCTTTGCTAATCGTGGCACCACGTTAAGATATCCCCAATCAAAAAGAGTATAGGCCTATGCACGGGGATAAGGGATGCAGTAACGATCTTCCATTAATGCCTTCAGTGAGCCCCAGTAATACACTTTAAAAAAAAAAAAATCCCATCACCCTCATATAAAAAAGAACTAAATTAGCTAAATTTTAATAAAATTGCCATCAAGTATCGTGTTGCATATTTCATTTTAGATTGGATAAAAATAATGTAACATTAAAGGAAAACTAAAATTTTCAGAGCAAAGAATAAATTGGCACACGAACACATACTTGTGTGCGCGTGTGTGTATGTGTATATATACACATTAACTATATATATATATATATATATATATATATATATATATATATATATATATATATATATATATATATATATATATATATATATATATATACATATATATGAGATAGTAAGTGCAATTTCCCTTTAAATAAGAAAATATTATCCCAGATGCAGATATATAATCGTAGGCAAAATCAATGTCAAAATAAAATAAACTTTCTAAAATTATAAATAGTATCGTAATTTGATAAACTATAGATATACTACTAGGCCTAACGGGTGAGATATCCTAATTACAACCTACCTCAGAAATTTTCTTCCTGGAAATTAAACAAAATCAATATGATGTCGACTAAATATTTAATATTATATATATATATATATATATATATATATATATATATATATATATATATATATATATATATATATAATTCCTCAGTGCGCAGTAAAATTTAAAGAGTAACCAATCTAAAATACTAATTCAAATTAAAATATTACTTTGAACTCAATATGACTTCAAAATAAATTCTGTAATTCAACAAGTTTGTGCCACTTTTGTAACTAAATATGGGAATTGACAGGTCAAAGAGATGGAAATTGACAGGTCAAAGATGGAAACTGACAGGTCAAAAGGTGGAAATTGACAGGTCATACGGTGGAAATTGACAGGTCAAAGATGGAAATTGACAGGTCAAAGATAGAAACTGACAGGTGAAAGATAGAAACTGACAGGTCAAAGAGATGGAAATTGACAGGTCAAAGATGGAAACTGACAGGTCAAAAGGTGGAAATTGACAGGTCATACGGTGGAAATTGACAGGTCAAAGATGGAAATTGACAGGTCAAAGATAGAAACTGACAGGTGAAAGATAGAAACTGACAGGTCAAAGAGATGGAAATTGACAGGTCACAGATAGAAACTGACAGGTCAAAAGGTGGAAATTGACAGGTCAAAAGGTGGAAATTGAAAAGTCAAACGGTGGAAATTGACAGGTCAAAGATGGAAATTGTCACGTCAAAGATGGAAAATGACAGGTTAAAGATGGAAATTGTCACGTCAAAGATGGAAAATGACAGGTTAAAGATGGAAAATGACAGGTCAAAGATGGAAACTGACAGGTCAAAGATGGAAACTGACAGGTCAAAGATGGAAACTGACAGGTCAAAGATGGAAACTGACAGGTCAAAGATGGAAACTGACAGGTCAAAGATGGAAACTGACAGGTCAAAGATGGAAACTGACAGGTTAACAGATTCATGGAGAAACGAGTCATTAAAATTACGTAACAACGATTACGTCATTATACTACACGCATTGGTGACACCATGCCCCGAGTAAAACATTTTTTGATCTTCATTTATATATGACGTATCTATTTTGACGTTGTTATTGTTTTTTAAGAATGATTTATTGTTAATTTGTTCTCATCATTTATTTATTTCCTTATTTCCTTTCCTCACTGGGCTATTTTTCCCTATTGGAGCCCAGGAGCTTATAGCATCTTGCTTTACCAACTAGAGTTGTAGCTTGGCTAGTAATGATAATAATAATAATTAACAATATTATCGTTAATATCATTATTACTAGCTAAGCTATAACCCTATTTGGAAAAGCAGGATGCGGCCCAAGGGCTCCAACAGGGAAAAATAGCCCAGTGATTTAAGAAAACAAGGAAATAAATAAACTATATAAGAAGCAATGAACAATTAAAATAGAATATTTTAAGGACAGTAACAATTAACACCAAACTGGGCATAGTTCATGTTACAAAAGATAATAGGGCATATGACCACACTTACACAATAGTGACATCACTAATGAATAAAAAGGAAGACCAGTTTCCGTCAAAGCCTTGTGACTTAATTAGATTGTTCAACGAATGTCTCGTGATAATTACAACGCATTATAGATACGACAGAACTGATATTTTCTTTCACGTATAAGTGTTTAGATGGGTAAGTCTTTCTGTATAATATGAGCATTAAATATTAATCTTTCCTATTTTGGCACACCTCAAAACACCTGAAAACCGCCTAGGATACCAGATTTTCGCTGGAGTATATATTCGCGAAATCGTAATCACTATAACGTCAATTTAGATTTGGTAATGCCTTTTTAT
>NC_090742.1:68075281-68162781 GCF_036898095.1 Palaemon carinicauda | reverse complement strand
GGGTAAATATGATAATAAATCCACAGCATTGTCTCTGTATCATTGTATAAAACTAGTAAGACAGCAAAGAGAGCTTTCAAGAACCGGTTATATTCTTTTTGTATTCTATAGTTAATACTGCTCTCTCTCTCTCTCTCTCTCTCTCTCTCTCTCTCTCTCTCTCTCTCTCTCTCTCTCTCTCTCTCTCTCTCTCTCTCTCTCTATATATATATATATATATATATATATATATATATATATATATATATATATATATATGTATGTATGTATGTATATATGTGTGTGTTTATGTGTGTGTATTTGTGTTACTGTGTGTTTTAAAGCTATAATAAGGCTTAATACATAAGCCAGTTAAAGATCAAAGATATCTGGGAAGAATAATGATGGAAAAAAACCATTGTTACGAGTGCAAACTAAAGTGCAGGATATTCTAACAGCATGTAATAAAAAAGAAATGAACATAAAATGAGAATGATATGTAATAGATAGACCAGAAGAATAACAGTCTGGTTCCCTAGAGATTGCAAAAGAAGCAGGGGAAGGAAGAAAAGACGATGGATTGACGAACTAGGAAAGTTTGTGGGTGGCATAAACACCATAAACAAACGCAAGTGGAGAGACGTGTATGAGGCTTTTGTTCTGCAGTGACTAGTAACGGCTGATGATATATATATATATATATATATATATATATATATATATATATATATATATATATATATGTGTGTGTGTGTGTGTGTGTGTGTGTGTGTGTGTATGCATATGTATATTGTTATTTGTTTATTATTATTATTATTATTATTATTTGTTAAGCTAAAACTCTAGTTGGGAAAGCAGGATGCTATAAGAAGTCCGAAGGCTACAACAAGGAAAATATCCCAGTGAGGAAAGGAAATGAGGAAACTGCAAGAGAAGTAATCAACAATTAGAATAAAATGTTTTAAGAACAGTAACAACATTGAAATAGATCTTTCATACATAAACTATAAAAACTCTAAAAATCAAGAGGAAGAGAAATAAGATAGTATAGTCTGCCCAAGCGTACCCTCAAGCAGGAGAACTCTAACCCAAGACAGTGGAAGATCACGGTACAGAGGTTATGGCACTACCCAAGACTAGAGAACAATGGTTTGATTTTGGAGTGTCCTTATCCTAGAAGAGCTGCTTACCATAGCTGAAGAATCTCTTCTACTCTTACCAAGAGGAAGGTAGTCACTGAACAATCATATTACAGTATTTAACCCGCTTGGGTGAAGATGATTTGTTTGTTAATCTCGGTGTTGTTAGGTGTATGAGGACAGAAGAGAATAAGTAAAGAATAGGTCAGACTATTCGGTGTATGTGTACGCAAAAGGAAAATTAACCGTAACCAGAGATAAGGCTCTAATGTAGAACAGTTATCCAGTCATTGGACCCAATAACTCTCTAGCGGTAGTATCAATACAAATAATGTTGTAAAAACAGCTAGATATCATTTTAGAATCTTGCTTTTGTTATACGAAAACAGGAGCAACACTGGTAGGTGTCCCACCTCGAGAAAGGATTGCTCCTATACTAACTGAATTACGCTGCCTGCATATTAAAGCTATTATTATTATCATTATTACTTGTTAAGCTACAGCCCTAGTTGGAAAAGCAGGATACTATAAGCCCAGGGAGCCCAACACGGAAAATAGCCCAGTGAGAAAATGAAACCAGGAAAAATAAAGTATTTCAAGAACAGTAACAACATTACAATAAATATTTCCTTTATATACTGTAAAAACTTTAACAAAACAAGAGGAAGAGAAATTAGATAGAATGGTGTGCCCGAGCGTACCCTCAAGCAAGAGAGCTCTAACCAAAGACAGTGAAAGACCATGGTACAGAGGCTATGGCCCTACCCAAGACTAGAGAACAATGGCTTGATTTTGGAGTGTCCTCCTAGAAGAGCTGTTTGCACAGAGTTCAAGGTATGTACAATAACCAATCACGTTATCAGAACCGGACCTCCAAAATATCAAAGAGAATTGATACATATCGTGCAGCCTAGACGCAGAATACAGCCAACGAATAGTGTAGACACGAGAATAGTTACAGATGGTTTCAAATGATTGAAGCCAAGATTCAAGTCTACTGCAGGTTCTAGAGTCTTCAAATATGCGGCCCCAAGACTATACCAAGGTCTATAGCGTGAACTTATACAGCAAGCTCCCACATGACATCCGAAAGTCAAAACATTAAGGTTTTAGAGAAGAAATTGAAGAATTTCTCGTTTTCCAAATGTTTCCATTGTGTTGATTTGCCAATAAACACTCAATATGCTGTGTAATGCGCTAAATAGGCCTACATGACAATGTATACGATAAACTGATGTTGTAAGTCCTGTGGGGTAGGGCAGAAGTTTCCCCTGTGATAGGACCAAGAAAACAGTCCTTAAAGTATGTAAAGTGAAGATAACGAATGAATAAAAGAGGGCCTCGTTGTTCAGTAAGAATATACATTGATTAGTGTTACATCTATTGTATACTGTTTTCATCACACTTTAAAGGGTTTTCTTTCATTGGTTGGTTGTTATATGGTATAGAGGCTATGGCACTACCCAAGACTAGAGAACAATGGTTTGATTTTGGAGTATCCTTCTCCTAGAAGAGCTGCTTACCATAGCTAAAGAGTCTCTTCTACCCTTACCAAGGGGAAAGGAGACTTAACTTATGCATCCCTATTTCTCATCATCATTCTTTTTAAGAATCTCAACAGATCTTTTTTCTTTTGTATCCCTGCTATATTTGCTAGCAAATATCCAGTTCTAAAATCTGTTATTAGTTATACAGCTGTGTTCAAGTTCTTTATTGAGTATATTTTAAAATCTAGCTTCAAACTCTGTAATGAGATTTTAGTATTTACATTACACAAGTAATTTAGCAAACTATAAAACTACTTACTTTACTTACTTTAAGGGCTGCTTTTCTGGTCCTACACATTCACAGGACCTTCGCTTTCAGTTCTCAATTTTGTGCAGACTAGTAAGAGGTGCAGTTATAAAGCAGACACAGCCTCAAAAGCAAACGCTCCAATTACTACTACTAACTTCTCGACAATGATTTCCCGCGCTAAATCAGGTCCCTTCCAACCACCCAAAGGCGCCCAAGCGGTCAAAGCTGATCACCCAAACATCTTTAAGTTAACCCTCGAAAACCTTTTAGATATTAACAGAAACGTAAGTATTTTTATCAATATTTATCCTGCGGACGTAGTGATAAAATTTAGGTGATTGGTATCGCGTTATAGCTCTACGTATCCACTTTATTGTGAAGAAAGCCAACATGGTCTTTACCATAGTCCAACAGATTTGGGATAACGTAGATTTTTTGTTAATGTTTAGTATTAATTTAGACAACTTTATCATCAGGTAGGCTACTCTAACCTTGGTCTGTCCTTGAGACGTGAAGTAGGCTTAATATATCCTAATTTCAAGGTGAATCCTACCCAATCCTAGTGAACTATCTTATTTTACTCTTGTTTTTAGTTTATATAGGAGATTTTTATTCTAATGTTACTGTTCTTAAAATATTTTATATTTCCTTTCCTCACTGGGCTATTCTCCCTGTTGGAGCACCTGGGCTTATAGCATTCTGCTTTTCCAACTAGGGTTGTAGCTTAGCTAATAATAATAATAACCGTAAGTTAGGTTTGTGTATTTTTAATGTATTGTAGATGTAAATTGCTAATTGTAATTTTTTCCGGTATAACATCAATGACTTAGATTCGAGTCCCGCTAAAACTCTAGTTTCATTGGTTGCTGCAACCTCATAACCCTTGTTAGCTAAGGATGTGGTGTTTTGGGGGAGTTTGTAAAGCTATCTGCTGAGTCATCAGCAGCCATTGCCTGGCCCTCCTTGGTCCTAGCTTGGATGGAGGGGGGGGGGCGCTTGGACGCTGATCATATGTAAATATGGTCAGTTTCTAGGACATTGTCCTGCTTTATAGGGCAATGTCACTATCCCTTGCCTCTGCCATTCATGAGCGGCCTTTAAAACGTGTTTAGGAGCCTTTGTATATCAGCGGCCAGTTCCTCTTGTGTGGATTAGAAATGGACATCAACTAACCTAACCTACAAGCTGTGTCCCTACCTACTTACCTAACAGGGGGAGAGGGGCTAACTCCCCCTTGTGACCCCCCTTACACTGCCGTATTCTAAGTTAGACTTAATAATACATACAGGGGGCCGCTATCGTACATACACCCCCTAAAGTATAATTGCCTGTAATTTATAATGTCCCTCACACGGTCTTTATTTTGCCATGGCTTGCCTCGATATCAAATAAAAATAATCTTGCTCTTTTTTTGGCAAGTTGCGCATGCCAACCATATGGTTCATCTCGGTGTGTTTTTACTTTCAAATAAACAACAGTGACTAAATAATGAACCAAGATTTTGAATATATTAAATTACTAAAATAGATGAAACCCCAATATGCTAAATTTTGTAATAGATTGAAAACCCCTCTTGTGTAAGAAGTCTTGTCATGGTAGTTAAAATGGAACTGAAGCAGAAGGGTGGGCGGAGAAGGACACTCCAAAATCAAACCATTGTTCTCTGTACCATGGTCTTCCACTGTCTTTGGTTAGAGTTGAGTTCTCTTGCTTGAGGGTACACTCGGGCACACTATTCTATCATATTTCTCATTCTCTAATTTTGTTAAAGTTTTTATAGTAATGTATGAAATATATATTTATTGTTGTTATTGTCTTGTACTCTTTGATGGAAACCCTTTTCGTTCTGGGTCTATTGCTTCATCTTGTATTTCAGGACCCAGACGAGAGAGGAAAGATATCCCAAAAAGAGTGTAGAATCCATGACCTTTTCTAAAACAACCAAATAATGTACTATATAATGCTTCTAGGTTAGGGTTATGTGCTAGAGATGCCGATCCGACAATTATCATGGTTAAGACACGAAAAAATTAAAGTAGATACCTCTAGGGTTCCCCCTTTTGGGGTATCAACATGGGGTCCTGGGAAGGCATCTCACATTTTGAAAATTGTGTGGCTGATTGGGCATGTAAATGGACTTGACAAACTGCTAAGTTCGTAAGTTTCAGGTAGACGCCATGTGATTAACATGCTTTTATCCAGAGGGGTGGAATGTGAGCCATAAATTTGACGTGCCTTTGTAGAGTCAAGCCTATTTAATGCTGAACTTGTTAAATTACTTGAAACTGCACCCACAGATCACGGAATACTTACTTTTGGGACCACTGTTAGCTGTATGGCTAATAATCCGAGACTTATCACTTTGCAGGACGGTTAACCCTTTTGCGTGAGTTATTCTCAGCATAAATGTATTACAGTTGAATAAATGAATTCTTCCTTCTCTTTTGAGAGTCCCTTCCTTGAGAATGTCAGCATAAAAGACCAATTATACTGGTAAAAATATCTCTTGTTTCAATTTTGAACTTATGGATTTGACTTTAAAATAGTTCATACAAAACCTCAAACTTACTGGGTCTGAAACTCAGTCACCCACCTTTTCTTCATGAGGATGACATCTCAAACCTTCCTCTCATACGAACCGGTCGAAATTCTTTTGATTATTAGGCTGTTGATCAAGGGTTAGGCAGACATCCTATATTCTACCGAGACTCCCACCTAAGAAAGACTCCCATTTAAATGACAAGGGTTTGTAGGAACACAACAAATTTTTGAAATAATCAGGATTTTCCTAGCTATTCAAACATGAGTCATTTAATCTACAGTATACTGTATTTGTTCGGTAACTGGAATACGAACCTGCGGTATTTATTTACGGTATTACTTTCTGCGAAGCTGAAATGACGACCCATTAAAATTTAGCAAGGGCTAACTACGCTCACAGGTAGTTAGCGGTGGTAGGTGGGGTAGCTTGCTACCGCTCCCACTCACACACCAGTGATTTAGCCCACCTTACTTTTGGCTCGCATGGAGACCAGTTGTATCCGCTCTTCCTCCTCGCCTATTTTGGACTGCCATTAATTTTTCTATTAGCTTACTTTTCTTTTATATATATATATATCTAGAAATTTTGTAAGTTTCCTAGTCAGTGTTTGTGCTGTGTGTGATACGTATATGACAGGTTCTTAAGACACTTGTGCAAGGCCGGGGAACCTTCCCTTCTGACCTTTCCCCCCCTTGTCCATCGGTCTTCCTGTCGGCATATAACCTACCGTTGACTCAGCCGCCGCCGCCGCAGGGGAATCGTCATGGTTTGGACCCTCCTCGTTCAACTGTTGTCTTCGCCTTTCCCTCTCCCTACGGGAAACATATGGATTACTGAGCGAAGTGAGTGTGGCCTCTCAGAGATTGACTACGGTCTTTCTCTTCTCAAGGCCGTTCACCTTTCATGGACCTCCAACAGTGTACTAACGGCGGGAGCACCTTCCCTGTTCGCGGGTTAGGTTGCGCTTCCGATTGTTTTCTCAATTATTTAAGTGAAATTATAATTGTTTGTGATTTCAACTTTTCAGCTTTTTCTCCATGGGGGAACACTTCCCTTCAGAAGATCAGTGGTTCTTCCTATTAGTGAATAATTTTAACTGATTTAAATAATTGTAATTCTTGTTTTAATACAGTTACTCTCTGTTCCTCTTCTCCTGTCGATGTCGACCGGGGAAGGGAGGGCGCAGTATTTATTTTAAGTTTGTTCTCTTGGTGGTCTCTCTTCCCGTTGCAGACTAGGTGTTTCTCCCAAGGGAGTTTTCTGTTACATAAATATATTTTATTTTTCCTCGGTTAGCAATGCAGTTTTCTTCGTTTGACTAATAGTGCCGATGAAGCAGAGCTATTCTGTTCATGCCTGGGGAATCTGCTGTCACTGCCGTCCCTCACAGGGCGTCATCCCTCCTCTTAGAAGTTCGCCCGTGGCAACACCTGATCAGCACTTCATCTTCGTGGAACTAGCTCTGGCTACGCTTCCTTAGGTAGCACTCGTCAGATCATCTTAGAGTGCTACCAGGAGGTTTGTCTCCAGGGGTTGGACGACTTTCCCTTCTGAGGGAGAGATTTCCTCCCTAGGTGTAAGGTTGTTTCTCCCTTCCGAGGGAGAACTTCCTGCAGCTTCATCTCTTCATCGACTCCGACTGCTGTTGCTGTCTTCGCCTAGACTACGCTCCCCCCCTTGCTGAGTATCTCTTCTCTCGTTCGCGAGAGAGGCCACTCATAGAGACTCCTCTTCGGAGGATTGCTACTGCTGAAGGTCAGCTTGCTAGTCCACCGGTTCTTGTGGGCATCATCTGTTCCTGGACCTTCTGATGATGCTACAGTTAGTCCCCGGACTTCGGCCCTGGACTCTTCTGTGGATCGTTCGCAATCTCCATCGGTGGATGTTCGCCTTTCCAAAGGGCACATCCGAGTTACTGATTGTCCTACCAGTGCAACCTCGCCCCAGAGAGCAACGATTGTCAGCGAACCAGCCAACCTACGATCGCCGGCGCAACAGAGCTCACCGAATGTCCGCACGCACCAACGCAACAGAGCTCTCCTGCTCGCTTAAACGATCTGTGCTCCATCATGCACCCGCGCGCTTGCGCCATCGTTCCACGCGCCAGCCCTCTTCCGCGCGAGCGTGCCAGCACTCTCCTGCGCACTTGCTCTCAGATCCAGCGCTCTCCTGTGCAGTTGCGTTCTCAGATCCAATGTGCCAGTTCTTGCCAAAGAGCCAGTGCTCACCTGCGTATCAGCACTCTGATCCAATGCTCGCCAATGCGCCAGCGCTTGCCTGCTCTCCAGCGCTCTTTTGCGCATTCACCGAAAACTGCACTTCAGCAGAAACTGAGCACCAGCATCATCCTGTGTGCCATCGCTCGAGTACTCTCCTGCACACTCGCTCAATAGGCAAAAAGAATGAAAACTTTTTGACAGGTCACCATTGCCCCATTCCTCTCCCCGCAAACGCATAACAGCATGGCCGCCAGGAAAAGAGGGAAGACGCTTCACAGAAGGGTTCAAGATCCCGAAGATTCCATCTTCCAAGGGGAATCAATCGCATCTACCATCGGTCGAGACTCGTCACAGGGAACTCTTGGTCCCCTTCTCTTCAGGAGTTTTTCTTGCCAGTACCACCGTCAGCAAACACGATCTGAGCGTTGAAAACGGCCTATCATTAGCTATTCCCCTTGAAGTCCTACCTCCAAGCAAAGTAAGCTAAATCACCGATATGTGTGGGAGCAGTAGCAACCCCCCCCCCCCCCTACCCCCGCTAACTAGCGGTGTGGGTAGTTAACCCTCGCTAGATTTTAATGGCTCGTCATTTCAGCTTCACAGAAAGTAATGCCCTAAATTAATAGCTAAGGTTTGTATCGTTTGGAAAAATACGAATTATCTACGAATTTGTCATATTTCCTCTATACTGGGTTACTTTTCTTATAAGAGCCCTTAGGCTTGTAGCGTTCTGCGCTTCAAATTATGATTGTAGCTTGGCTAGTAATAATAATGATAACTATCCTTTATTGACAAAGTTCAATTATGAATGAGAGTTCCTTAAACAAGACAAGCTGTACTGTAGTGACATTTATCAACTGTACTTTAGTGACATTTATTAATAATGCCAAACTCCTCTGGTAAGTATTCCTAGGAAGCTAGCATACAGTATTTATACTAGTTCTTTCCCAGCTTTGTTCTCAATTTAAGGGAATTTGCCTCCTAAACAAGAAAAAATATGGCACAAGTCTACTGGTATTGACTACATACAATAATTTCCTCATGTAAGATATTTTATCATTTCACAGCCAGGGCAGGACATTTTAAGGAATTTGATTCCCAAAAATTCACTGACAATCAAGTTTGTATTTTATTGAATTTGGTTTTACCCTGCTTCAGAAATCCTTTAACTTTTATTTTACAGAACCTAGAATTATTCATTTTGAAAAAGTAATTTGCCTAATAATTATTTCTCATATTCAGTAACATTACTAAGGTACAGAAGTGTGTACTTACTTCATGGGTGTTGGCACTTTTATGGTTTTCTATACTGTATGTACAGTTAAGTTATTCATCTTTTTACAGGTAAATTAGAAGCAATGGTAAGAACACGAGCTGATGCTGGAGCTACCAAAGTTTCTGCTGCAAAGGCTCCCAGAAAGGTGTTGACTGGTGGAGCAGGCAGCAGCTCTGCGGGGTCTTCAGGTTCTGTTAGAACTCCTGGAAAGGATAGGTAATGCTTATTAACTAGTAAAATGGGACTTTATTCCGATGAGTTCAAACCTGTCTTCTCTTTACTGAGAAGGATGATGTATCTTTCTCTTGGTTTCAACCATTATTGGTGTAAATTTTTTTTTTTTTTTTTTTTTTAAATGTCTTTGGGTTATGATGGCATACCAATATTTTTTCCAAGAACTGTATAATATCAGTGAATTATGATTTCAAGTAAGGTGCCCTGTATATTTTTGCCATTAAGTTCATCCTTGGACCTTTGTAAATTTCAAAATGGACTTCGGTAAACTTTTTGACTTATTTAAATTTTGTCCTTTGCTTCAATTGAAGGTATCAGTAATTTTCCTGTGACTTTGTGAAAAGGTAATTCCCAATACATTGCTCATCTTAAAAGGTAATTCCCAATACATTGCTCATCTTAACAGTGGACAATTAATTAGTCTTGCCATAAAGTGGGGATTGTGGTTATCTGGGGGTAAGTCAGATCTCCAGAAGTACAGTAGTAGTTGAAGTACCTGGTTGTGATGATAAGGATAGCAGCAGCAAGGTCCTTTCTTCAGACTTGTGTCTGTAAAGCCAGAAACGTAACAGCAAGTTCTTAGTCACTAGATCGTCATTGAAGAAGTGATACCTCACAGGTATCTCACAAGTTTTTTTTAAATTGATGTCTGAGACAGCATTAATCATCCTCCAAAGTTCCCTGCCTCATGTGTTTCTTAGCTCTGAAGTGATGATGATGATTTATCTAGCCTTTTTGGCATGCAGGGTCTATGAGATAATCTTGCATGGTTGTTAGACAATAGGAGTCCCTCTGAAGTCTCTGCTGCTGCTACTACTACTGTACTTTTCTCAAAAGATGTGAAGTAAGTGGTGGGGAACATGATTAATTTTCTTCATTCTACCTGTCGTTAAGTCCTCTTTTGATGTTTTTATTGGGAAGTGGGCCACCCTCTGTCTCTGGTTTTGTGAGGAAATTTTCCAGTTGTATTTTAACTCTTCAAAAGATCCTTGTTCCGACACTAATACAATCCCACTCTTTACTAGTAGTTGATTTAGTGGGACCTGGTGTTCACAGCCATGAAAAAATTCAGGTGGCAGCCAACCTCCCAGCAAGCGGGACACTCCCGCTCGACCCTCACTTGCTCAACACCTTTTGATATGTCTGCCAGAGAAAACGGCCCTGCTCTGTCTCCTCTCCGTTTCCTGCTCAACTGGCTGTACCTAACTCTGTTCTCTTTCTCTTTGCTGTTTTCTGAGGAAGAAACATGCGGGTCTGTCCTGGTACAAATAGCCGCCCTTGTGGCTCGGTACGTTCCATTTTGGAGACATCCTCACTAGCTTTGCCCTTCGTACATAGGACACTCCTGCACGATGGCGTCTCCTTGTGACGAGTGTCAGGAGTGGCCATCTTCCCAGTAGGAGCAGTCCCTCCACAGGAGGAATAAGAAGTCTAAGAGGGACTCTTCACCCCTGAGCTCTCCTTTGAAGGCTAAGAAGCCTAGACTTTCTTTCACCTATGTCCATTTGGCCTCCTTAGGAGAACAGTTGGGATGTGTCTTTAACCCCTGGAGGATGCCGTTGCTTCTCCAGGCATAGCAGTGGCACCCTCCTCCCGGCAGAAGTCCTCCCTCGGTGCACTTTGTGAGCTTTGGCCTTTGGGACTTTTGGGTTCCCTTTTGAAGAACAAGCTGTTAGAGTTGTTGAAGTATGGCAAATGGCAGGATTCCTCACCTTCTGCAAAAGTTGGCTTCGGCCCTTCTTCCTCCGCAGTTCATCTACCACTTGTGGTTCTGCAAGTTGTTCTCCTTTGTAGTAACAATCTCAGGGTGAACACAGCTCAGCAACAGACCCCCACCTCTGTGTTAAACCCTGGTGGATGCCTTCATGTTCTTGAGTGGTTTGCCATGCTTGAGAGGACTCCTTTGGAAGTTAGCAGCGCATTCCTGCTCTAAAGAGCGAGTAGGGGAGCGCACCAACCCTCCCCGTTGCCCAATAACGCCCTCGCCTGCCATCAGCAGAAGGCACTAGGGAGGAGCCTGTCCATGCAGGAGATTTTGTGGACGAGTCGGGATAGGCTACCTACCATCGTCCTTCCTCCAATTCTCTCCAGTCTAATCCTCGTCCACATCCTTGGCATTTTCTACCCTTGTGATCCATTCTCTTGCGTTTGGCATGAATGACGAGCCTCGACCAAGAGCATGACATCACAGCTCCCTCTCATATTTTGAACGTCTCGTGAATGAGACCTGGCCTCTCTCACTTAAGGGCATGTTCCCCCTCCTCCCCCCACTCCCACCATCCACTCCTTGTGATTCTGATGCAGAGTGGATACATAATATAGTCAAGAACACTCTGGAATAAAAATTTGCCCAGACCAAGGCTTTTTCATTGATTCATTCTGATGAACCAGTACCATTCCTTTAACTTACTCGTCTCCTGGGTCCCCTTCGACCCTAGGCGGCGTAGCATGAAAACTTCCTTTTGTTTCCCCACTGTCTCTTTGGCGCCATTACCTCAGTCTAAGGCCCCGGCTCTAGCTCCCTTGCGAGGATAACTGTGCAAGTGTCTCGGTATCAGAGACACCTGGAGACTGGGACTGCTAAAGCTCCCCTCTCAGAACTGGACCCTTTATGGAAACGGGTAGGTTTGGACCCAACGAAGATCCTCAAAGACAGTTTAAGGATAGGCAGGTCATGTCTTCTGGGAGATGCCCTACATTCTCAAACCAGTAGGGTGCACTCTATCTTAGTCTTATAGGCTTTCCATTGTCAAGGCAGACTATTTGCCCTCTCCTATCCCTCCTCTGAAACTTCCCTCCACCTCCTGAGAGCACTTTCAGGCATTGGAGTCTTGGGAGCTACAGCTTCTCTTATCTCTCCCATGAAGGAAGCACAAAGCATCCTTGATTCCTTTATAGGAAAGTCTAGGGGTAGGAAGGAAACTGCTATGCTGCCTATGAATCGGGCCTCAAAAGTTGTTTATAACCTTCATCTTCAACAGGGTGTAGCGACTGCCTCAGCACCCCAGCCTAGGGAAACCCCTCCCGGGCTTTGTTCTCTTGCTGTACCTCACTATGACAACTACCACCCACTCCTGGCCCAGCTGGGTATGAGCCAGGTGGTGGAGATTCTACTAGATGATTTGGACTGCTTGGACAGTGCCCAACCAAAATCTTCCAGCCCTTGGCTTCCAACCACCGAGCTGGGGGAGTCTGATTCAGTCTTCCTTCAGGTCATGACCTGTATGCACAAGGTCAACAGCATCTAAAGTCTTAGCCCATGTAATTTTTGTAACACCATTTGTTATAGTCAGTACTATGTCCAGTTCACCCCCAACAACAGCCACTTTCCCAATTGTTTTTCCTCCTTTACTTCCTTGTTAATTCTATCTTTTTATCTCCGTTCCACCCTTGAAATGTAGTATTTCCACCACCTTTTCCTCTGATTCTGCTGTTAATACTGTATCATTGCATAAAACTGCTGTAAGGGGACTTTCCCTAGCATCCTTCATTACTATGATAAACAGGAAAGGACTGTGAGGAGACCCTTTCCCCGTACTCCTTTGCAGCTTCCTTCATTACTATGATAAACAGGAAAGGACTGTGAGGAGACCCTTTCCCTATACAGTAGAACCTCGGTTTACGAATTTAATTCGTTCCTAATGCGAACTCTTAAACCGAAAAATTCGTATCGCGAAACGAATTTCCCCATAAGAATGTTATAAAATCAAAATAATTAGTTCAACCCATCTACAAAAACCAATTTTCACAAATTTTTCCTTACACATATAGTACTCTACTGTACTCTACACAAAATTATTAAAATATTGCAGTCATTTAATGATGAAAATATGGATATGCATGCACAGTAAACCTGAACTTTACCTTAGAGGAGTGGCGCTGCTGGCTTGATGGAGACGAGAGGAGGGGAAGGAGGAGGAGGGGGTTACTGCTTGGAGGGAGAATCTCCCTCCATGAGAACTTCAGGAACGTTGACTGGAGTTCTGTCGCGAGAATGGCGTTCACTATCACTGGTTTTGCGTTTGCGAGACTCTTGGTCGTTGTCTTTCACAGTTCTTTTCTCCCCCTTCACAAGATATTTTTCAAGACACCTGCTTTTGTCTGTTCTTTAAAATTTTATAGAATTGACCCACCCCATTATCGACTAATAAATTTATTGCACGGTCTGTTTCAGCCTTATTCGGGACATTTTCCTCAAGAAAACTTTTCACGTCTTCCCACTTCTTTTAAAAAATCTTTTATCTCACTCGAAGACAGTGATTGTGCAGTGCCTCCCTCCTCGTAAATGGTTCTTGCCTTCTCGCAAATCATGTTCTCATTTACTGAATCTCCTGCGAGCTGCTTCTCATTTAACCACACCATTAATAAATTTTCTACGTCATCAAGAATAGGTGGCCGTTGTTTTGACAACGACGATACACCTTTAGCTACTTTAGCGGCCTTTATTTCTTCTTTTTTCTTTAATATTGTGCATATCGTCGACTGCGAGCGATTGAAAAAACTAGCAATGTCTTTCACACGCATGCCTTGGTCATGCTTCTCGATGATCTCCTTCTTCATCTCGATCGTTATCATCAGCTTCTTCTTACTGCTTTCCTTCTTTGACATCTTAGGAGCCATTGTCTATCACAATAATACAGTACAGTACTGTAATCACAAATGAGTGAAAATAAAACAAATCACAAACCACGTGTAAAAATCACAAAGAAATCGTCCACGAATTCACTAAGTATGTATGCTATCGAGACGGCGGATACTGAGATAATGAACGAGTGAAGGGGGTAATAAAGGGGTTTAGGGGTTGGTAGGTATGCGTGGGAGGAGTCACGTGACTCCATTTTGAGATGCTGTTGTTAAGTTATTTCCATGAAAAATGCGATCGGGAAGCGCGGCGTTAACACTTTTCCACAAAAAAAAAAAACGGCGCGTGGGAGGGAAATTTAAATTCGTTAACCGATACAATATTCGTTAACCGAGATGAATTTTTCAGAGAAAGTCCCTTCGTAAACCGAAAAATTTGTAAGCGGAGTCGTTCGTAAACCGAGGTTCTATTGTACTCCTTTTGCAGCTTCCTCCATTACTATGATAAACAGGAAAGGTCTGTGAGGAGACCCTTTCCCTGTACTCCTTTGCAGCTTCCTCCATTACTATGATGAACAGGAAAGGTCTGTGAGGAGACCCTTTCCCTGTACTTTGCAGCATCCTTCATTACTATGATAAACAGGAAAGGACTGTGAGGAGACCCTTTCCCCGTACTCCTTTGCAGCTTCCTCCATTACTATGATAAACAGGAAAGGACTGTGAGGAGACCCTTTCCCTGTACTCCTTTTGCAGCTTCCTCCATTACTATGATAAACAGGAAAGGACTGTGAGGAGACCCTTTCCCTGTACTTCTTTGCAGTTTCCTCCATTACTATGATAAACAGGAATGGACTGTGAGGAGACCCTTTCCCTGTACTCCTTTGCAGCATCCTTCATTACTATGATAAACAGGAATGGACTGTGAGGAGACCCTTTCCCCGTACTCCTTTGCAGCTTCCTCCATTACTATGATGAACAGGAAAGGACTGTGAGGAGACCCTTTCCCCGTACTCCTTTTGCAGCTTCCTCCATTACTATGATGAACAGGAAAGGACTGTGAGGAGACCCTTTCCCCGTACTCCTTTTGCAGCTTCCTCCATTACTATGATAAACAGGAAAGGACTGTGAGGAGAACCTTTCCCTGTACTTCTTTGCAGCTTCCTCCATTACTATGATAAACAGGGAAGGACTGTGAGGAGACCCTTTCCCCGTACTCCTTTGCAGCTTCCTCCATTACTATGATGAACAGGGAAGGACTGTGAGGAGACCCTTTCCCCATACTCCTTTGCAGCTTCCTCCATTACTATGATGAACAGGAAAGGTCTGTGAGGAGACCCTTTCCCCGTACTCCTTTGCAGCTTCCTCCATTACTATGATGAACAGGAAAGGTCTGTGAGGAGACCCTTTCCCCGTACTCCTTTGCAGCTTCCTCCATTACTATGATGAACAGGAAAGGTCTGTGAGGAGACCCTTTTCCTGTACTCCTTTGCAGCTTCCTCCATTACTATGATGAACAGGAAAGGTCTGTGAGGAGACCCTTTTCCTGTACTCCTTTGCAGCTTCCTCCATTACTATGATGAACAGAAAAGGACTGTGAGGAGACCCTTTCCCCGTACTCCTTTGCAGCTTCCTCCATTACTATGATAAACAGGAAAGGACTGTGAGGAGACCCTTTCCCCGTACTCCTTTTGCAGCTTCCTCCATTACTATGATAAACAGGAAAGGACTGTGAGGAGACCCTTTCCCCGTACTCCTTTTGCAGCTTCCTCCATTACTATGATGAACAGGAAAGGACTGTGAGGAGAACCTTTCCCCGTACTCCTTTGCAGCTTCCTCCATTACTATGATGAACAGGAAAGGTCTGTGAGGAGACCCTTTCCCCGTACTCCTTTGCAGCTTCCTCCATTACTATGATAAACAGGAAAGGTCTGTGAGGAGACCCTTTCCCCGTACTCCTTTGCAGCTTCCTCCATTACTATGATAAACAGGAAAGGTCTGTGAGGAGACCCTTTCCCTGTACTCCTTTGCAGCTTCCTCCATTACTATGATAAACAGGAAAGGTCTGTGAGGAGACCCTTTTCCTGTACTCCTTTGCAGCTTCCTCCATTACTATGATGAACAGAAAAGGTCTGTGAGGAGACCCTTTCCCCGTACTCCTTTGCAGCTTCCTCCATTACTATGATAAACAGGAAAGGACTGTGAGGAGACCCTTTCCCCGTACTCCTTTTGCAGCTTCCTCCATTACTATGATAAACAGGAAAGGACTGTGAGGAGACCCTTTCCCCGTACTCCTTTTGCAGCTTCCTCCATTACTATGATGAACAGGAAAGGACTGTGAGGAGAACCTTTCCCCGTACTTCTTTGCAGCTTCCTCACTTACTATGATAAACAGGAAAGGTCTGTGAGGAGACCCTTTCCCTGTACTCCTTTGCAGCTTCCTCCATTACTATGATAAACAGGAAAGGACTGTGAGGAGACCCTTTCCCCGTACTCCTTTTGCAGCTTCCTCCATTACTATGATAAACAGGAAAGGACTGTGAGGAGACCCTTTCCCCGTACTCCTTTTGCAGCTTCCTCCATTACTATGATGAACAGGAAAGGACTGTGAGGAGAACCTTTCCCCGTACTTCTTTGCAGCTTCCTCCATTACTATGATGAACAGGAAAGGTCTGTGAGGAGACCCTTTCCCCGTACTCCTTTGCAGCTTCCTCCATTACTATGATGAACAGGAAAGGTCTGTGAGGAGACCCTTTCCCCGTACTCCTTTGCAGCTTCCTCCATTACTATGATGAACAGGAAAGGTCTGTGAGGAGACCCTTTCCCTGTACTCCTTTGCAGCATCCTTCATTACTATGATAAACAGGAAAGGACTGTGAGGAGACCCTTTCCCTGTTCTTCTTTGCAGCTTCCTCCATTACTATGATAAACAGGAAAGGACTGTGAGGAGACCCTTTCCCTAAACTCCTTTGCAGCTTCCTCCATTACTATGATAAACAGGAAAGGACTGTGAGGAGACCCTTTCCCTGTACTCCTTTTGCAGCTTCCTCACTTACTATGATAAACAGGAAAGGTCTGCGAGGAGACCCTTTCCCTGTACTCCTTTGCAGCTTCCTCACTTACTATGATAAACAGGAAAGGTCTGTGAGGAGACCTTTTCCCTGTACTCCTTTTGCAGCTTCTTCCATTACTATGATAACCAGGAAAGGTCTGTGAGGTGACCCTTTCCCTGTACTCCTTTTGCAGCTTCCTCACTTACTATGATAAACAGGAAAGGACTGTGAGGAGACCCTTTCCCTGTACTCCTTTTGCAGCTTCTTCCATTACTATGATAAACAGGAAAGGATTGTGAGGTAACCCTTTCCCTGTACTCCTTTTGCAGCTTCCTCACTTACTATGATAAACAGGAAAGGTCTGTGAGGAGACCCTTACCCTGTACTCCTTTTGCAGCTTCTTCCATTACTATGATAAACAGGAAAGGATTGTGAGGTGACCCTTTCCCTGTACTCCTTTTGCAGCTTCCTCACTTACTATGATAAACAGGAAAGGACTGTGAGGAGACCCTTTCCCTGTACTCCTTTTGCAGCTTCCTCACTTACTATGATAAACAGGAAAGGTCTGTGAGGAGACCCTTTCCCTGTACTCCTTTTGCAGCTTCTTCCATTACTATGATGAACAGGAAAGGATTGTGAGGTGACCCTTTCCCTGTACTCCTTTTGCAGCTTCCTCACTTACTATGATAAACAGGAAAAGTCTGTGAGGAGACCCTTTCCCTGTACTCCTTTTGCAGCTTCCTCACTTACTATGATAAACAGGAAAGGTCTGTGAGGAGACCCTTTCCCTGTGCTCCTTTTGCAGCTTCTTCCATTACTATGATAAACAGGAAAGGATTGTGAGGTGACCCTTTCCCTTTACTCCTTTTGCAGCTTCCTCACTTACTATGATAAACAGGAAAGGACTGTGAGGAGACCCTTTCCCTGTACTCCTTTTGCAGCTTCCTCACTTACTATGATATACAGGAAAGGTCTATGGGGAGACCCTTTCCCTGTACTCCTTTTGCAGCTTCTTCCATTACTATGATAAACAGGAAAGGATTGTGAGGTGACCCTTTCCCTGTACTCCTTTTGCAGCTTCCTCACTTACTATGATAAACAGGAAAGGTCTGTGAGGAGACCCTTTCCCTGTACTCCTTTTGCAGCTTCCTCACTTACTATGATAAACAGGAAAGGTCTGTGAGGAGACCCTTTCCCTGTGCTCCTTTTGCAGCTTCTTCCATTACTATGATAAACAGGAAAGGATTATGAGGTGACCCTTTCCCTTTACTCCTTTTGCAGCTTCCTCACTTACTATGATAAACAGGAAAGGACTGTGAGGAGACCCTTTCCCTGTACTCCTTTTGCAGCTTCCTCACTTACTATGATAAACAGGAAAGGTCTGTGAGGAGACCCTTTCCCTGTACTCCTTTTGCAGCTTCTTCCATTACTATGATAAACAGGAAAGGATTGTGAGGTGACCCTTTCCCTGTACTCCTTTTGCAGCTTCCTCACTTACTATGATAAACAGGAAAGGACTGTGAGGAGACCCTTTCCCTGTACTCCTTTTGCAGCTTCCTCACTTACTATGATAAACAGGAAAGGTCTGTGAGGAGACCCTTTCCCTGTACTCCTTTTGCAGCTTCTTCCATTACTATGATAAACAGGAAAGGATTGTGAGGTGACCCTTTCCCTGTACTCCTTTTGCAGCTTCCTCACTTACTATGATAAACAGGAAAGGTCTGTGAGGAGACCCTTTCCCTGTACTCCTTTTGCAGCTTCCTCACTTACTATGATAAACAGGAAAGGTCTGTGAGGAGACCCTTTCCCTGTACTCCTTTTGCAGCTTCCTCACTTACTATGATAAACAGGAAAGGTCTGTGAGGAGACCCTTTCCCTGTACTCCTTTTGCAGCTTCCTCACTTACTATGATAAACAGGAAAGGTCTGTGAGGAGACCCTTTCCCTGTACTCCTTTTGCAGCTTCTTTCATTACTATGATAAACAGGAAAGGATTGTGAGGTGACCCTTTCCCTGTACTCCTTTTGCAGCTTCCTCACTTACTATGATAAACAGGAAAGGTCTGTGAGGAGACCCTTTCCCTGTACTCCTTTTGCAGCTTCCTCACTTACTATGATAAACAGGAAAGGTCTGTGAGGAGACCCTTTCCCTGTACTCCTTTTGCAGCTTCCTCACTTACTATGATAAACAGGAAAGGTCTGTGAGGAGACCCTTTCCCTGTACTCCTTTTGCAGCTTCTTTCATTACTATGATAAACAGGAAAGGATTGTGAGGTGACCCTTTCCCTGTACTCCTTTTGCAGCTTCCTCACTTACTATGATAAACAGGAAAGGACTGTAAGGAGACCCTTTCCCTGTATTCCTTTGCATCTTCCTTATTACTATGATAAGCAGGAAAGGACAGTACTGATCCTTGATGGAGTCGAACATCAATCTTGAACTTGTGTGCACCCGTCGCTGCCTGCACTCTATATCTAGTGTTATAGTTTAGTAGATCAGGAACTTGATAAGTCTTTTTTAAAAGCATTTTCATATTGAAGTAGGTGTTATTCAATCTTGCTATCAAGTATAGATTTTAAACTGGCTGGACCTAAGGATTTATTCCTAAGTATGGGATGAGCAGAGTAAATTCAAAGAACAACTTTCAATATAATCAGTATTTGCCCTAATTGATTGGCCAGCCATGTGAAGAATGTTTTATCTCTGTAAGGTCAAATTGCTGTGCCTTTTCTGACTAGCCACAAAAAAGATTCCTAAGTCATTAGCAAAAGAATATTTTGGACATCAGATTAGTTTGTTCCTGCATTCATTAATCGAGAGTATTTTATCTAGTGCAAATATTAAGTATAAGTTATTGATTTATTCCGTGGAAAGCGGAGTTTCAATACGAATAATAGTACCAGGGTTATGATATACATCTTTATTGCTTAGTGTTTTAGCAATGATTTTGATTTGAAGCAAATTCGGCAACTAGTACTGTATTATATTTTGATCATTTTCTTCTCAGGTATGGTGGAGGTAACAGTTATAATCCACAACCAACACCTGATTGGCAGAAGGGCATTGGAAACTTTTTCAAAACTACACCCAAGCCTGAAGGTTTGACAGATGATGATGTAGGAAGTGCTGCTGAAGGATCATCATCATCGTCGTCTTCGTCTTTCGCCAAAAATGGTGTAATTGATGATGATGATGATTAGTTTTAAAAGTTTTTGTTTCTTTGGTCTTAAAAGATTTGATTTCTTAGTAAACTAGATATTTAGTTATAAGTTGTAGTAATAAGCAAAATATATGAAAAAGATTTTATAAATTTTTATATACTGTCTTTATTTTTAACCTTTTATTAAGGATTTAAGTACGCATTATACTTGATGGTGCGTACTTGAGGTTAATTCACTAATGGTTGTTATCGACTTTCGAAAGTGTAGTCTTTAACTAGTAGTCACTATTCAGACTATAAATTACACTTAACTGTATTATCTAGGATTACGAGTACCCTGATGTTCACATTACTTCTACAGAAGCTGGTTTATCGACCTTTGCCCATAAAACTTTTAAAGTACAGTAATAATGTACAGTAGTCTAGCAGTTAATGGCAAGAAGCAAAGGGCTAGGGCCTCTTTGTTATTAAATCTTTATCAGTTAAAGGTTATGATAATTTTTATTGTTTTAAGTTGTCTTTTGGATTTACAAGTAATTATTACACCATTTGTTGCAGGCATAACATCTTTTGTGTTTGATCTACTGGAATCCAGGCTTGGATGATTCTATCTTCGATTGTCATCTTATTATGGCTAAGATACAAGGTGGTATAAAGGCCTCTTGTTCTTGGTGATTTCAGCATTCACCATTGGGAGTGGTTAAAATCGGTTTCTTCTACTGATCTTCATAGTTTAAGAGCTTTGGACTTTGCCTCTGAATAAGGCTTTGAGCAGATTATAAGTGAAGCTGTTGTACTCAATACAGTAACTGTTTGGACCTAGTATACACTAGGTTCTCCAATTTAGTTATTACATGAGGCTGAGCATATATATAATCTCAGCAGACTGGAATTGCATTTTATGTGATTTGAAATGGTCACAATTGTATATAAGTGATCTTGTTCATTTCAATGAGAATCTGGTCAACAATTGTTCCTTCTTGTAAGCTAACATACCGGTAAAAGACAACCCTGGTCCAGTGACAATTGTAGATGCCTATTTTGGGAAGCAAGCAGAATACTTATCGTATTTGGAAGGGTCACATCAGATTTGATTTGGAATTACTGCACTAGACTATGGGCTGTTGTTCTGAGAGTTTATGCTTCGACTGGGAACAAATACAATTCAACTTGAACCAGATAGCTGTCAATCACTGTCCAAAGGGAAAGGCAACCCTTTAGACTGATGTGCCTGATAATAAGAGTAATGAGAACATCTTGTAATTCCTGTTTCCTGAGGATAAACCAACTAGTTTAGCTTTTCGGTCCCAGGAAATCGAAACACTTGGTGGACCTTGATGTTGTAGGTCTAGCCCAGCTGATTACCATTGTCCATAATTCCCATATTATCCAAAGTTTTTGAATGTCTTGGCAAAACATCGTAATAGGTATGCTGAAGGTAATCATCTGTTCCCTAGTTTGCAATATGACTTGTAAAGGCATTGGAGGATGTGATGCCCTTACAATCTCCAATGATGTACAGAAATCCCTTGATTGTGGTCAGGAAGTTCCTATGGTTGTCCCTGATTTGAGTGCTGTCTTTGACCGTGTTATTCATAAGGCCATTCTTTTCAAACTTAAAACAGTTTGGAGTTGGTAATTATTATTGAATTATTAAGTAATAGATTGCAGAGTTGTTAATGGTCACCATAGTGAGTATAGGTATTTGATACCTGGTACTCCTCAGGGTAGTGTTCTTGGCCCATTACTTTAATACTATACGTGTGTGGCCTATTGGTAAAGTCTGCCTAGTGATCGCCAGGCTAGGGTTCGAGTCCCGCTCAAACTCGTTACTTCCTGTAGTGTGTGCAACCTTATCATCCTTGTGAGCCAAGGATAGGGGATTTGGGGAGCCTATAGGTCTACCTGTTGAGTCATCAGCAGCCATTGCTTGGCCCTCCCTAGCTTGGGTGGAGAGGGGCTTGGAAGCTGATCATGTATATATGGTCAGTCTAGGACATTGTCCTGCTTGCTAGGACTATGTCACTGTCCATTGCCTCTGCCATTCATGAGTGGCCTTAAAACATGTGATATGGTCTAGAAAACAAGCTTGTTGCATTTGCAGATGATGCCACTATCTTTACATCAAATCCATTTCCTGAATGTAGATCTGGTGTTGCTGAATTTCTTGATAGATTTAGCTAGAATTAGTGCATGGGCCATGAAGTTGAACCCTAACAAAACTCAAAGTATGATTGTATGTAGGTTGAGGACAGTGCCTCTTCAACATCCACATCTCAGCATTGATAATGTTTCTTTAAACTCCGTAAGACTTAAAATTTTAGTGGTGCTTCTTGATTTATTGCAAATTTACTTTTGAGAAATGCGTGGTGTTCTTTTTTAAGATTTACGTTGACCAATCTATTCCGATGAAGAATTTTAATTTTTTTGGTCTGCTATTTTTCAAATATGTTTTTCCTGTCTGGTCTAAAGCTGCTGAATCTCGGCTATTTGTTGGACAAGAACTTGAGTTTCTTTTCCCTGACCTACACGTTAATCTCTGGCACTCGCTTTCAGTTAGTTCTTTATGCATGTTGAATAAAATTCTCATAAATGAGCATCCTTTGCATTCAGAAATTCTCAGACTGTACCATCCTATACATAGTACTAGGTATGCAGTTAGTTCTAACAATTATGCCTTTCCATCATAAGGCTTATTACTACACTGTATTCTAAAAGTTTTTCAGCTGTGACCAGATTGTGTAATGATCTCCCTAATTGGGCAGTAGAAGCGGTGGTACTTGGGTACAGAAGTTTAGACTTGCAGCAAATATTTTTGTGTTGAACAGGTAGACAGACCGTATATTTCTGTACATAAGACGACCCTTAATTCCTAAAACTCACCTTTGAAAAAGGGGGGAGGGGGGTCGTCATATACAACCGATATGAAAATCACACCTTGAATTCCCTAGTGATGTTTATTGGTAGGCTATCCTAGATTTCAGTACGATAATCGATAATAAAGGTAACCAATCTATATATTTTATTGGCATAAAGTTATGAATAATAGTCTATTTGAGGAAATATGTCATATCAGCAATGAAATAAACTTTTATCTATGAGAGTCATGCTGACAAAATGTAAGCATAGAGATATGGTTGAGTCGGTGGCGGCTCATGGATAAGTACTGTGGAACTGCAGCACCCCCTATTTTTATTTTTCATTATTGATGATATTCAATATAATGATTTTTTCCTTGTTTCTTTATATTTCTACATATATAAACCCTAAGCTTCACTTATGCCAAAGAAAAAAAAAATCTTTGTATGGAACTGTGCACTTCTCAGTTCCAGTTGCGTGGTTGTTGGCTGTTGTGTGCATGCGCACAGGAAGCCACGGGTTGAGAGGGAGCGAGAGCACTGTCATTCCCAGAGTGCCAACTTAGGCGGGTCGGGGGAAATTTTTTTTTTCTCTTGTGTTGCGCTAGAAAACTGTGTACCATATTCTTGAATGTGGTAAAGTGTATATTAGATTATTATTCTACTTCCAGCTATTCTATTGATTCCTTTTTTTTCAATATTAAACTTACCCGATAATCATGTAGCTGTCAACTCCGTTGCCCGACAGAATTCTATGGAGGGATACGCCAGCTATCACAATACTAGAAGGGGGTGTATTTACCAGCGCCACCTGTGGCCAGGTACTCAAGTACTTCTTGTTGACACCTCCTCAATTATTCCTCTGTCGTGCTTCCGGCAAGACGTTCTGGGATACGCTTATGTTCTTGGAGTATTTTCACGACTTTGGTGAAGTATTTCTCTTTGATTTCGGCTGTCGCTTTACTGGAAACTTCTATATTAGCTTAGTTAGCTTTTGGAATTAATTTAATTAATTATGGTGACGAAGAGAGTATGAACTCTCGTTCACCTTTCAATGGCCGACCCTTCCCTTAGACGGAAGTGTTGGTGTCTAAGAGAGTATAGACTCTTTCTTAATTTTGCTTAACAAAAGTTATAGATTTATTTTATATCTCTCCGCCTCTTATAGGCCTCTTCGATTAACTTCCTTTTATTATAAACTTATTAAAATTAATTTTTATATTTGTTTATATTCGACCTTCCTAATAGTAGGCGGTCTTTTCTTGGTACCGAAGTTAATTAACATTGAGCCCGTCATTTCGGTTTTACCTGTTAACATATTATGCTATTTCCGCCACAGAGTTTGAAAGAATTTCTTTGATAGTCTCGTACTGTTTTCAAAGTTGAACTAACGTTTTGTTTTGTCTCTGCAGTTGTTGACGTTCAGAACGTTCAACTTGCACTCTATCGTTACGATAGAGAAAGAATGTTCACGGTTTCACGTTGCAGTAAGAGTAACCGTGTCTAGCGTTTTGTTCATTCTTTCTTAACTTAATGGTTTTGATCCTAATAAAGGAACTTTTCATTTTGGGAAATATTTCAGTTTTTTCCTTTAACAATAATATGTTTTAACGATATATATGATTGGGCTCTTCTCTCAGGTTCTAAGTCAAGAGAGAGAGAGAGAGAGAGATAGAGACGGAGGGAGAAAGAGGAGGATAAACGTTTCATTCAAGCCTGCCAGGCGTACGAGTAACGTCGTTATCGTTTTTGCTCTTCTCCCTAGTCTCTTTAGGGGAAGAAACTAAACGTTTCTAGAGTGATCTAGTGTTTAGTCTCTTTCCAGCCACTGAATTATCTTTCATTAGATTTTTCTGTTACATTGTAATTCTGTTTTCGCAATTACTAACTTTTGAGAAAGGATAGAATTGCGTGTTTCAGGTCCAAACCACTTAAAGTTTCGAGTTCAGTGAAATAAGTGTAAACAGAAATCAAAGTGATAAGTGATTAGCGCAAAGTATGTCAGTGTTGTGCGTGAGGGTACTTCTGTGCGCGCCAGTCGTCCTCCCAGTCCGGGACCTCTTGCAAGCTCCCAAGCCCAGGGGAGAAGCAATGTCGAAGGGCATAAGGGTTCAGCAGGCCTTGATCGGCGCACAGAAGTATCCTCGGTGGTTGTGGGCGTGTTTTACCGAGACCGTCACTCCCACCCGCAGACGATTGAGCCCTTATTTTGCTCGTCTGCAGAAGAGATTTAGGGGAGAAAATAAAGGCAGAGTAACGCTGGTCTCAGGTCTCAAGACCTCTTAAACGTAAAGTCCAAACCTATGCCAGACGTACGAAGTTAAAGTTCAACAACCCGGATGCAGTCATTGGGTTAGCTCTGACTCTCCTCAGTCATCAGTTGAATGCACTCCGCCTAAGAGGAGTAAGGTTCTGCCGCAACAGATCTCTGCTGTTAAGGCTTTACCTCAGCAGACCTTAGTGTCTGCCGACCCCAAGTTGACTCTACTGCAGTCCATGCAGTCACAACTTTCGGTCTTGATGCGTGAGTGTCGGGCTGAGAGTGTTGCGCCTCCGCCTACACTCCCTCCGCCTACGCTCGCTCCGCCTGATCGCAGTACCACCTGCCAGGCGTACGATGTTGTGGACTCTACTACAGTCCATGCAAGCACAGCTTTCGGACTTGATGCGTGAGTGTCGGGCTGAGAGTGTTGCGCCTCCGCCTTCGCCTACACTCCCTCCGCCTACGCTCGCTCCGCCTGATCGCAGTACCACCTGCCAGGCGTACGATGTTGAGCCACGTGCTGAGTTTGCTGTTCCCAGTGGTGTTCAGCCTCCGCCTTCCTTAAGGCAACCTTTACAATGGGATCAGGAGGATTATACCTCTCTTCCTCCGCCTCCACTTGCTGCTCCACCAGTGATGCAACACTCGGTTGAGGTACAACAACCTCTCCCGTCCATGAGTCAGTCTCCTCAGCTCTCGCTGCAGCGAGCTCAACCCTCCACAAGGCAAGCACCCCTTAGCCTTGCGCCTCAGGAGCCTCAGCTTGCGAGACATTTACCTTGTTCTGCGCAGCCTCTTCCTCATCGCGCTCCGCTCACACCACAGGAACTGGAACTTGCTACTCCGCTTCCGCCAACCGCTCAGCAAGCGCAACCCTTGGGTTCAACCACTCATGCTAGGAGTCAGCCTCCCCCACCCATGCGCCTTCCTTCTGCTTGTCTTTTATTCAGCCTTTGCAGACTGAGCCTCAGGTGTTCCCTCAACAGAGTCTTGAAGAGGAAACCACAACTATTGTTGTTCCAGCTCGTTCTGACTCTGCTGTTCAGCATACCTTACCTCCATTTTCAAACCATATGTTAATGGAGGTTATTTGTATTACTTATAAAAATATATTTGTATTCCTTGCAATATATTTTTAACAAGATCGCAAAATATGGCAAAAATATGAATCATGAGTTATGAATGTAAGGTAAATATTATGTTGATATTAAAACCCCATGCAAGCATGCATAAAGCACTCTAGCACTGGTCATGGAATTTCTGAGAAATGTTAAACGCCATGCACACGCTCTGCTTTCCTTACAGCAGGCTCTGCTTACAGCAGGCTCTGCTTACTACATGCTCTGCATACAGCATGCTCTGCATACAGCATGCTCTGCATACAACATGCTCTGCATACAGCATGCTCTGCATTCAGCATGCTCTGCATACAGCATGCTCTGCATACAGCATGCTCTGCATTCAGCATGCTCTGCATACAACATGCTCTACATACAGCATGCTCTGCATACAGCATACTCTGCATACCTTACCGCATGCTTCTCAGTCACACATCTTTGGTTGTTGCCAACTCACTAGACTGTCAAGCAGTTTCATAACGTTGCCTTCTAGTCTGCTGCTTTTGCACCAGTGAACCCTCACTGAGAGAACTTAGCTTTTCTAGGATATGGTCCCTGTAGATGAGAAAGTTCTTTTCTCCCTCCTTCTGATATTCCCTTGAGGACTCTGTCATTTGGAGGGAGCCTTTAGCTGCATACCTCTTATGGACTTTTATTTAAGCATAACATGCTTCCAGGGAAGGTAATGGTTCCACTTCAGTCGCTAATCCCGTCTGTTACCACACCTGCTCCCATAGACCTTGAGCTGTGTTGCATGACATGCAGTCCAAGCTTAGTCCTTGTTAGAGGATTTTTTGTTTACGGAGTCAATGTGTCACGGGGAAGACGTTCAACAACCAACAGAAGTGACTTGTTGTGACGCAGTGCGGCAACCTCAGCAACCCGATAAGGAGTTGTCTGTACGACCCAGACAGTCTAGACAGATTCGGGTTGTCACTGTACTTCCTCGCTTGCCCATGATTGACAGTTCACAGACTGTGCAGCAGTATCATGATCTTGTGTCCGGCTCCGTCAGACGACTGGCTTTTAAGAGCTCCCACAAGTCGTCGCTGTCTGGAGATTTTCAAATGGACTATGGATCTGACCAAGGAACTGGGCCTCCTGGTCAATTTTGAGGAGTCTCAGCTCGTTCCATCCCAGACCATTGTCTCCTTGGGTATGGATCTTCAGAGTCGAGCTTTTCGGACTTTTCCGTCGGCCCCAAGGATCTTCCAAGCCCTAGAATGCATCCAGAGCATGCTGAGAAGGAACCGATGCTCAGTCAGGTAGTGGATGAGTCTAACAGGGACACTTTCATCGCTGGCCCTGTTCATCGTGTTAGGGAGACTCCACCTCCCCCCCCTTCAGTATCATCTAGCTGCTCACTGGATAAAGGACATGACGCTAGAGACGGTCTCAGTTCCTGTTTCCGAAGAGAGGAGGTCTTCTCTCGCGTGGTGTAAGAACAGCTTTCTTCTCAAGGAAGTCTACCTTTGGCTGTTCAGAAACACGACCGCCGTCTCCTCTCGGACGCATCAGACACGGGCTGGGGTGCGACTTTGGACGGACAAGAATGCTCGGGAACATGGAATCAGGAGCAAAGGACACTTCACATCATTTGCAAGAAGTTGTTGGCGGTTATTCTGGCCTTGATAAACTTCAAGTCCCTCCAGCTTAACAAAGTGGTGGAGGTGGACTCTGACAACACCACAGCCCTGGCTTACATCTTCAAGCAGGGAGGGACTCTTTCGTGGAAGTTGTTCTAGATCGCAAGGGACCTACTCATCTGGTCTTAAGATCGAAAGTTAACTGGTAACGAGGTTCATTCAGGGCGGTATGAATGTCATGGCAGATCACCTCAGACGGAAGGGTCAGGTCATCCCCACAGAGTGGACCCTTCTCAAGAATGTTTGCAACAGACTTTGGGCCCTGTGGGGTCAGCCAACCATAGATCTGTTCACTACCTCGATAACCTAGAGACTCCTGTTGTATTGTTCTCCGATTCCAGACCCAGCAGCAGTTCACGTGGATGCTTTTCTGCTGGATTGGTTCCATCTCGACCTGTATGCATTCCCGCCGTTCAAGATTGTCAACAGGGTACTTCAGAAGTTCTCCTCTCACAAAGGGACACGGCTGACGTTGGTTGGCTCCGCTCTGGTCCGCGAGAGAATGGTTCTTAGAGGTACTGCAATGGCTGGTCGACATTCCCAGGACTCTTCCTCTAGGAGTGAACCTTCTAAGTCTACCTCACGTAAAGAAGGTACACCCAATCCTCCACGCTCTTCGTCTGACTGCCTTCAGACTTTCGAAAGACTCTCAAGAGCTAGGGGCTTTTCGAAGGAGGCAGCCAGAGCGATTGCCAAAGCAAGGAGAACATCCACTCTCAGAATCTATCAGTCTCAAGGGGAAGTCTTCCGTAGCTGGTACAAGACCAATGCAGTTTCCTCAACCAGTACCACTGTAACCCAGATTGCTGACTTCCTGTTATATCTAAGGAAAGTAAGATCCCTTTCAGCTCCTACGATCAAGGGTTACAGAAGTATGTTGGCAGCGGTTTTCCGCCACAGAGGCTTGGATCTTTCCACCAACAAAGATCTACAGGACCTCCCTAGGTCTTTTGAGACCTCAAAGGAACGTCGGTTGTCCACTCCAGGCTGGAATCTAGACGTGGTCCTAAGGTTCCTTATGTCATCAAGATTTGAACCTCTCCAATCAGCCTCTTTTTAGGACCTCACATTAAAAACTCTTTTCCTCGTGTGCTTGACAACAGCTAAAAGAGTAAGTGAGATCCACGCCTTCAGCAGGATCATTGTTTTCACATCTGAAACGGCTACATGTTCCTTGCAGCTCGGTTTTTGCTAATCGAGCTTCCTTCACGTCCTTGGCCTAAGTCGTTCGAGATCCCAAGCCTGTCCAACTTGGTGGGGAATGATCTGAAGAGAGTACTTTGCCCAGTTAGAGCTCTTAGGTACTATCTAAAAAGGTCTTAACCTTTACAAGGACAATCAGAAGCCTTATAGTGTGCTATCAAGAAACCTTCTTTTCCAAGTTCTAAGAACTCAGTTTCTTACTATTCAGGCTTCTGATTAGAGAAACACATTCTCATCTGAAGGAAGAAGACCTTGCTTTGCTGAAGGTAAGGACACATGAAGTGGGAGCTGTGGCTACTTCAGTGGCCTTCAAACAGAACCATTCTCTGCAGAGTGTTATGGATGCAACCTATTGGAGAAGCAAGTCAGTGTTCGCATCATTCTATTTCAAAGATGTCCAGTCTCTTTACGAGTACTGCTACACCCTGGGACCATTCGTAGCAACGAATGCAGTAGTAGGCGAGGGCTCAGCCACTACATTCCCATAATCCCATAACCTTTTAACCTTTCTCTTGAATACTTTTTATGGGTTGTACGGTCGGCTAAGAAGCCTTCCACATCCTTGTTGATTTGGCGGGTGGTCAATTCTTTCTTGAGAAGCGCCGAGGTTAAAGGTTGTGATGAGGTCCTTTAGTATGGGTTGCAGCCCTGTATACTTTAGCACCTTTGAGTTGATTCAGCCTCCCAAGAGGAACGCTGCGCTCAGTAAGGAAGACGATCTTATTAAAGGCAGAGTAACGGTTCAAGTCGACTTCCTTACCAGGTACTTATTATTTCATTGTTATTGTGGATAACTGATTATATGAAATACGGGATACTTAGCTATCCTTTAGTCTTGTACACTGGTGTTTCACCCACCCCCCTGGGTGTGAATCAGCTACATGATTATCGGGTAAGTTTAATATTGAAAAATGTTATTTTTATTAGTAAAATAAATTTTTGAATATACTTACCCGATAATCATGATTTAATCGACCCTCCCTTCCTCCCCATAGAGAACCAGTGGACCGAGGAATAATTGAGGAGGTGTCAACAAGAAGTACTTGAGTACCTGGCCACAGGTGGCGCTGGTAAATACACCCCCTTCTAGTATTGTGATAGCTGGCGTATCCCTCCATAGAATTCTGTCGGGCAACGGAGTTGACAGCTACATGATTATCGGGTAAGTATATTCAAAAATTTATTTTACTAATAAAAATAACATTTTTCATTTCTTTTACATTTTTTCTGCTTTCTTGACAATTCCAATGGCTACAACATAAGCAGAATATTGCTTTTCAGCACTGAGTACAACAAAAAGTTTTCTAAGAAGCACTATGAATTTGGAAAGACTAATACACTTGCTTCACTTTCAATGGAGAAAAATATTCCTCGGTTGTCTGTCATCCAGAGATCGAGAACGTAGTACGGTAGTTCTTTCCGTTCATATTTAAACAAGAAAAAGGGATTTCATTTTCATATGAATGGCTCAAGCCTGAACAGTAACAACTTTGTTATGGGGGGGGGGGTAAAGAATACTTGATTTTGTTCTTTCAGGATAATATCAAGTTTCTGAACACATCTTATGCCTGTTTGTTTCCTTCTACACAATATTGAAACAAAGTACAATTTTTTGGAGCAGCACCCCCACTGATTTGAGATACGAGCCACCCCCGGGTTGAACTCTCAGCAACCTTTCCTTTTTTTAACCTTTTGATAATTTTACTGATAGTGTTAATGATGGCATTACCATAAATTTGAATTTGCATTATAGTTTTTTTTTTTTTTTAAATCTATTTTGAATCAAATTATCCTTTTTTTTTCTTTTTTTTTCTTAAATAGTGTGCTGGGCAGGCTTAATAGAAGGGCCATGGAAGTTTGGTGGTTTATCAAGAGGTTGTCTTTTTCTTTTCTAAAACATCCTTACTGTCCTCTCAGTTGAAGTGGCTATCCTGGAGGGCATTCAGCATTGTATGGTGTACCATTTCTGCCATATTGACCAGTTTTTTAGACTATCTATAGTCTATGGGTTTTATCAATCCTTTTATTTATATTTCTGTACATATTGTTTTTGTTATTGTTAATTTACTTTGAAAGTATGATATGTCATTTTTTATTGCCATTAATTCTTATGGTGTCTGGAGACATTGAGCGAAATCCGGAACTATTACGTCCCATAATTCATCAGTCATGCAATATTCATGATCTCCATGCAAATATTCAAGACCTTACAGTTGTGTCCAGACAGTATGATATTCTTTTGTGCTCAGAAAAGGGATTTTGACGAAGGAAAAATCTATTTCTGGGCGAGGGACCTGTGTCGCCCAGTGAAATGCTCCTTATAGCACCATTTCTAAGGTATAAATACTGCTAAATATACCAGAGAAAAAAGTTGCATGGAATGCCAGGAATAAACCCAGCTCGCTCACTCTAATAGTGTTGGTATAGTAACTGGGGCGTGTTAGAACCACTACCATCAAAGCTCCTTAAAACTGGTTTTTAGAAGCCAATAATTTTTAATCATGATCACATTCATAGGACTAGGGGAATGGCAGTGTATATTAGGACCGAGTACCCTGCTTCTCATAAGGCCTATGAATGTGGGACTCATGAGATTCAGGTAATAAAAGTTTGTGGCAAGCATAAAACTTCTATTTGTGTTCGATCTATCAGAATCCAGACATAGATGATTATCTTTGACTGCCTTCTTACCATTATGGCTAAGATACAAGATGACAGAAAGGCCTCCTTTTGTTTTTATTGGTGATTTCAATGCTCACCCTAGGGAGTAGTTACATTCTGTTGGACTTTGCCTTTGAATCAGGCTGTGAGCAAATCATAAGTGAAGCTACTCACAGCTCTGGTATCTGCTTAAACCTGTATACACTTAATCCCCTGACATTATAACAAGAAAGGTTGGTTCTCCAGTTGGGACATCTGATCATTCCTTCATTTCATTATTGGTGAAGACTGAGCAGCCTGTCCCTGATGTATCATACTTGCGTAAATTTATGTAAAATCTAAAGCAGACGAATGTCATTTTAATGGATCTTTTGGGCTAATATTAGTCACAATTGTTTAAGTATTGATCCTGTTCCTATGATAATCTAGTCAACATAATAGGCATATCCCTTCTCATGGGCTAAGGTACCAAGTGAAAGACAAATCATGATTCAATGATGAATGTAGACATTCCTGTTTGGAGATGCTGGAGGCTTATCTTTGGAAAGGTAACAGATCAGATTTGACTTGGATTAACTATTCTCATCTTAGATCTTTTGGTCAGAGTTTATGCTTCACGTGAAGATGTATAAAATTTAATCAAAAGAAACCCTTTCTGGTACAACCCAGGAACATAGGTGGTGGGCTACCCTTAAATCTGCACTCTTTGTTGTACAGTAGATGCAACAATTCCTCCTTTACTTAAACCAGATGGCTCTGTCCAAAGGAAAAGTATAGGAAAAGACAACCCTTTTGGGTGATGTATTTGACAATAAGCAGAGTAATGAGAAACTTGATCTTCCTCATTAGTGTTTTCCTGAGGCTAAAATAATTTTAGTTGATCTCTTGAAATTGCACTCTTGATGGACCTTGATGTGTATGGAGGTGGAGACTCAAATGGTATTTTTTCTTTGTTTTTTTATAAAGACTGCAGACTTCTTAGCTCCAAAGTTATGTTATTTTGCGCAAGTTAGTAAAAGCTTCTAGCACTTGGAGAATTTGCCATGTTACTCCACTATGTAAATGTATTTGTCTAAAGTTTTTTTAATGTCTATTGGCTATGCTGAAGGTAATAATCTGTTTCCTAATTTGCAATTGGGCTTTTGTAAAGGCCTTGGAGTATGTGATGCCCTTCTTACAATCTCCAGTGCTGTACAGAAATTCCTTGATTGTTTCCAGGAAGTTTGTATGATTGGCCTTAAAATTAGTGCTGCGTTTGACAGTGTTAATCATGAGGCCTTTGTTTTCAAACTCAAACAGTTAGGGGTGGGTCTTTTCTTAGCATCATTATTGAATTTTAAAGTAATACATTGCAAAGTTGTTGATGGGCACCATAGTGAGTAGAGCAATGTGATATCCGGTGTTCCACAGGGTAGTGTTCTTGGCCCATTACTTTTCATACTATATACACATGACATGTGGATTGGCCTAGAAAACAAGCTTGTTGCATATGCAGATGATGCTACTCACTTTGCATCAATTCCATCCCCTGAATGTAGATCTGGGGTTGGTGAATCCCTTAATAGAGATTTAGCTAAAATTAGTGCATGGTGCAAATTATGGGGTATGAAGTTGAATCCTAATAAAAGTCAAAGTATGATTGTAAGTAGGTCAAGGACGGTGGCTCCTCACCATCCGGATCTCAGTATTGGTAATGTTTCTTTAACTGTATGACTTGGAATTTTAGGTGTGATTCTCGACAGTAAGTTTACTTTTGAGACACATTTGGTCCGTGTCTTCTTCAATTGTACAAAAAATTGACTAATTAAGAAAGTCTTGTAAAATTATCGGCGATTAATCTATTCTGAAGAAGTGTTTTAATTCTTTCAGTCTACCTTGTTTTGAGTATTGTTCTCCAGTCTGGTCTTCATCTGCCGATTCATATTTTAATTTGTTTGGCAGGAACTTACGGTCCATTAAATTTCTTATTCCAGTTCTAGATATTAATCTCTGGCACTGTCGTTCATTTAGTTTATGCAAATTACATGAGATTTGTAATAATTCTGAAAAATCTTTTACATTCAGATTTATCTGTCAGTACTATCCTGTTTGTAATACTAGGTACAGTATACAGTATATATATATAACTGGCTGAGCTTTGCACAAAATGTCTTCAAAAAATGTTCTACCACTACATCTTGGAAAAACTTTACCATTATACCAATTCACAAAAAAAGGAGACAAGATCTGAAAAATTACCGCCCAATAAGTTTACTCTAATATAAAATATTTGCAAAAATCATATAGGGCCGAATAGAAAGAGAGCAGGCCGGCTTTAAATGTGGGTATTAAACAATACCCATATTATTATTATTATTATTATTATTATTATTATTAAATCCTAAGCTACAACCCTAGTTGGAAAGGCAGGATGCTATAAGCCCAAGGGCCCCAACAGGGTAAATAGCCCAGTGAAGAAAGGAAACAAGGAAAAGTAATATATTTTATAAAGAGTAATAACATTAAAATAAATATTTTCTATATAATCGATAAAAACTTTAACAAAACCAGAGGAAGAGAAACTAGATAAAATAGTGCCCGATTGTACCCTCAAGCAAGAGAACTCTAACCCAAAACAGTGGAAGACCATGGTACAGAGGCTATGGCACCACCCAAGACTAGAGAACAATGGTTTGATATTGGAGTGTCCTTCTAGAAGAGCTGCTTACCATAGCTAAAGAGTCCCTTCTACCCTTACCAAGAAGAAAGTGGCCACTGAACAATTACATTGTAGTAGTTAACCCCTTGGGTGAAGAAGAATTATTTGGTAGTCTCAGTGTTGTCAGGTGTATGAGGACAGAGGAGAATCTGAAAAGAATTAGCCAGATTTTTCGGTGTCCGTGTAGGCAAAGGGAAAGAACCCTAACCAGAGAGAAGGATACAATGCAGTACTGTCTGGCCAGCGGTAGTATCTCAATTAACAATTTAATGGAAAAACCAAGAGACAGAGTATGACAAACCACTATGTATGTCATTTATAGACTGAGAAAGCCTTTGATTCTGTCAAAACCTCAGTGGTAAAGGCACACACCGCCCGAACGTTGCTGGAGCGTTCCTTGAACGGTAGGGAGGTGGACCAAACCCTCGAAAATTTAACTAAACGTTTTTACGTTCGGTCTTTATTAGGCTGCTGAACGTAGCAAATCCTCGCATATTTCCTGAGTTTTCTTACACCTCTATTATGGAAGTTGCTAATTTATGCAATAAGGGTATTGGTATACAGGATGTCGAAAAGCGTATCGGAGTGATATTACAGTCACCAACCTGTAAAAGATAATAACAAAATAGGGTAAAAATTACGGTCGCTGTATCTTAATTAAAATTACGGTTTTTTCAAGTTTATTAAAAAATAAAGCGACTGAAACTTTTCGACATCCTGTATACCAATACCCCTATTGCATAAATTAGCAACTTACATAATAGAGGTGTAAGAAAATTCAGGAAATATGCGAGGATTTGCTACGTTCAGCAGCCTAATAAAGAACGAACGTAAAAACGTTAAATCAAATTTTCGAGATTTTGATCCACCTCCCTACCGCTCGAGGAACGCTCCAGTAACGTTCGGGCGGTGTGAACGGGCCTTAATGGATATTTACACAGGTAGTACAGCAATCCTAAAACTACTTAAAGATAAGTGAGAAAATTCCGATTGAGAAAGGAGTTAGATACATAGACCTCATCTCTCTTAAATTATTCACAGCATGCCTAGAAGTTTTTAAAAAAATTAGATTTGGAAAATACTGGAATTAATATTAATGAAGAATACTTTAACAACCTAAGTTTTGCAAATGACACATTTGTGTTTTGTGAATCACAGACGGAATTGCAAAAGATGACAGAAGACTTTGAATAGAGAAAGCAGAAATTTATGACTGAAAATGAATGAGTAAAACTAAGATAATGTTCAATGAAAATGCAGAGACAATAAATAAGGAGTTATGGACCAATCTTTTAGAGATTTTTGATGAATATACGTTCTTAGGACAGACAGTAAGTATTTCTCCAGGACACGAGACCGAAATTAAAAGCAAAGGCATGGGATGGAGATCTTTTGATAAACAAAATGAGATTATGAAAAGTCAAATGCCATTCTCTCTGAAAGGAATAGTGTTTCATCAGATGGCCCTCCCAACATTAACTTATGCATCAGAAACTTGGAGCCTTAGAACATAAGCTAGTTGCAACTCGGAGAGCTATGGAAAGAATAATGATGGGAATAACAGTAAAACAGAAAAAGAGCAACATGGATACGAGAGGAAACTAAAGTAGAGGATATTCTAACAACATGTAAGAAAAAGAAATAGACATGGGCAAGACACATACTGTCCATTTTAAGAAAAGCTTTATTTGTGTTGGTATGTATTTATTATCAAAATACAAGATACTTTTGGTTGTATGCCATAACCCATAACCGATTAAAAGTATCTACTTTTTATTTATATTCTCCATAAGGGTTTGTCAAAAAAAAAATATATATTATTTGGGTTAGGAGTCATGTAAATACTAACAGACAAGAATTTCAGGACTACGGTATATATTAATTCATTACTGCACTTCTTATGCAGAACTTTTACGTAACGATTCATTTGCATAAGTAAACATATTTTGGATACTGAATTAATATTTGCATTAATAATGATAGAAAAGTCTTTGATGACCGCCAGTCTTGTACTATGTAAATCCCGGCATTGTCCTGCATTAAGATCGAGGATGGCGGTATGTTCGGAATTACTACTATATGCACACACACACACACACACACACACACACACACACACACACACACACACACACACTCGACCCTTCCCACCCCTTTTCCCAGCTACAACACGGCATTTTCCGCAATTTGTGGGAGATTGTGGATTACGAGGTGTACCGCCCCTCTCACCAGAGTATGACTACTTCTCTCAGAGAGAAAGAGAGAGTCACGGTCTATAGTATTATTATTACTAACCAAGCTACAACCCTAGTTGGAAAAGCAAGATGCTATACGCCCAAGGGCTCCAACAGGAAAAAATAGCCCAGTGAGGAAAGTACATAAGTTATTTTGCTGTTGGACCAGGGTCTTTTTCACAATACTTAGTGGAGGATTCCTCTTCTTTCGATCACTTTCCTTTACAACTCTTAAAACAAGAACACCTGAAATTAAGCTGGATTAAACCCGGAGTGGGGAGGGATTAGTTTTGCTTTTAAGACCTTGGGGTCGAGGACGCACCGTCAAAAAGCCCCTGTCCGGAGAGAAGCTCCGGGAAATCTAAAGTTCCTATTTAGTAGACTACTACGGTTTACTTATTTTCATTCCCTATTCTATTTACTCCTTCCTATATATGTATTATTTGCATATGTTTTATATTCTATGTATTAATGGATAAAATAAATACTGCTGTAGGTCTATAGCACTATAGCGTGAGGTCTACCGCTGAATTATTCGTCCCTCATAGATAAAACACATTTCATACATTTGTATAAGCAATAAACACTCAATTTAAACATATTTTAGAAATGTCTTAAAATTATGATTGGAATTTTAATTAGATTGGAAAAAAAAATAATAAAGGTAAAAATAAACATGTTATCATATATTTCCATATTTATTCTAGCGATACAAAACAATAAACACTTAATTTAAACATATCTTAGAAATGACTTAAATAGATAATTGGATTTCTAATTACATTAAGAAAAAGGGAATAGAGGTAAAAATAAACATGTTATCGGTCTACTGCTAAATTATTCGTCCCTCATAGATAAAACACATTTCATACATTTGTTTAAGCAATAAACACTTGATTTAAACACATCTTAGAAATGACTTAAATAGATAATTGGATTTCTAATTACATTAAAAAAAAAGAATAAAGGTAAAAATAAACGTTTTATCATATATTTCCATACATTTATCTTAGCGGTACACACTTCGAACATCTTCTAAGAAAGACACAAATAGATCATTGGAATTTTTTCTCATCACCTTCCAGCAAAAATGATCAAGATGAGACTGGAACAGCTGACGACCAACACCTCAGAATCATCATTTTAGCGTCCAACCACGATCGCTCAATTGCCTGTGTTTGTGCTCCTGTCGCTGGATCCACATAATATTGCTGGTGGTTCACTGTAGAATGCTGGTACCCCATGGCATTTAGGTTGCAGAAGTTCCAAGCTTGTCGCGTGGTAGACCTCACCCTCCGCTTGGGTAGGCGACATATGGCGGTAGACCTCACGCTATAGTAGCACCCATCTTGGAATACACATCTTATCTTTTGAAGGTAAGCAAAAACAGCAACCATTTTGTCTGTGGCCTTCAGAGGAAGATAATGAAATGAAATGAACTAAGATTTTATGATTTTCAACTAAGATTCAGATGTAAATATTTCTTAAAGAGAATAATGAATAGAGTAGATGAAATTACGGTTTTATTCAATCATATTTCAATATTGAGTCGACGAGAAATTGTTCTGGTTAATCTTTATAGTTTCTAAATTTTACCGAAATCAGATTAACACATTTTCATATAAAGTATATTCTATGCATGTTTACATGGATAAAATCATTGATACAGAAGAGAGCAACTGATAAAATTGAATGAAATTAATAACAAACTGGAGGACATAGTTAGATGCACACAAGCAGATAATTATAATTCTTCGTCTATTTGTTGAGAACATTTCAAGTAAATAGTAAAATTCGCATCTTGTGAGATAGGATACGTTAATCCTACATAGGAGTAGGCCTAATCCCTTTCCCTACTCCGCCTACTAAGTTAATCCGACAGTGTCCTACTGTCTCCTAAATCTAGACTCCTCCCACTGCAATCCCTATAGGATTAGTAACCTCATTAAATGAACCAATCTTTAGACTTTTCTGTAGGACTCTACAACAGTTTGGGAACAGAAAGAGCAGTTCCCTCTATAATATAACAACGATAAAACGGGGGGAATTTGTCTACAAAGCTTCAAATTGCCCGGGCGCGCTAACTACGAAAAAAAAAAAAACATGCTAGACTTACGAGAAACGCACCAGATCTATATTTACATACTGTGTGTGTATATATATATATATATATATATATATATATATATATATATATATATATATATATATATATATATTAATAGAGAGAGAGAGAGAGAGAGAGAGAGAGAGAGAGAGAGAGAGAGAGGAGGAGAGAGAGAGGAGAGAGAGAGAGAGAGAGAGAGAGAGAGAGAGAGAATATATATGAATATCCATTATATTGGGAGACGAGGGACAAAAATATCTTGCCGATTAACCCAAAGCCTGGAAAATAAAGTTCATAATTTGGAACGAAGCTCTATATATACATACTATATATAAATTATATATATATATATATATATATATATATATATATATATATATATATATATATATATATATATATACAGAGAGAGAGAGAGAGAGAGAGAGAGAGAGAGAGAGAGAGAGAGAGAGAGAGAGAGAGAGAGAGAGAGAGAGAGAGAGAGTAATTTCTTTGCGATAAACGCCATTGTTTTTAGCCTGGAAAATCAAGTTCATAGTTTGGAACAAAGCTGTTTTTAAGGTACCTGCAAGACATGGAGGACAATTAAGCGACAGACAACCTTTCCCAGAAGGGTGGTTTAATCTTTCTCGGTGTCTCTATGCCCAGAGGTAAGCTTACGCTGAGTAGAAACTGGCTGAAAAATATGCCCCATTTAAGATACTAAACGTTTTGCTTCATTGTTGTTAAAAGCTATAACAAATGGCAGAAAAATAATGATAAAACAATTGCATTTGGTTTGTGTAACTTGTGCGGCCTTCATATACCATACAACGGAAGTGGAAATACTTGATTTGGCAACGCCGGTCCCCGCCATGTCCTACCCATCTCGCCATGAAAAAGACGATAGAGTAGAGTGTGCCGTATACACTGTTATTAATACTATTATTAATACTATTTTTACTACGCAAGCTACAACTGTAGTTGGAAGAACAGGATGTTACAAGTCCAAGGGCCCCAGCAGAGAAAGTAGCCCAGTGCATAAAGGAAATAGAGAAATAACTAATAAACTGTATGAGAGAAATAATAAAAATAGATCAACATCAGTAACAACGTTAAAATAGATTGGTCAAAGATAAACTATGAAACGAGATTCAACAACCTGATCACAGCTGAAATAAAACTACATACTGCGTAACATGGACTTCCACTGTCTCTTGCTTGAGGGTACACTCGGGTACACTTTTCAATCTTGTTTCTCTCGTATTTTCAAGTTTTTAAAGTTTATATATGAAAGATCTAATTTAACTGTTCTTAATATATTTTATTACCTCTTGTAGTTTTGTTTTTTTATTACCTTATTTCTCATCATCACTGATATTTTTCCTTTTTGGAGCCCTTGGGCTTATAGCATCCTGCTTTTCCAATTAGGGTTATAGCTTAGCTTGTAATAATAATAATAATAATAATAATAATAATAATAATAATAATATTAATAATAATAATGAGACTCACGGTGAAGAGAACAAGACAGAATTTACTACATATCTACTGTATAGTTACGTCTACATATAGAAGATCAGAATGTAAAATCAAGGTCTATGTGTAAAGGATGGTCAGAACTAATAACAATCTAATGCAACACAGATGAAGAACTGAACGATGGTGTCAGATATTCATATAAGGGATAAATTGAAATGTACAACGAAAAGCAAAAACTTGATAGACAATGAAAAGTACAAAGTTGAAATGTACAATGAAAAGTATACAGTTAAATTATATTAATAAATAGCTTAAACATAAAAGAAAAAATCTTAGAAATGACAATAAAAGAAAAAAAAAACTAAGTAAAATTAACCAGTTAACCCTCCTAAAAAATAACGGTTTTATTTTTTCTTACCTATAATATTCTAATAACGTTCTAATAATCTTAGTGTTGCTCTAAGAGCTAAAAGAAACTAATACATCTTGCTAGCCCTGTTATATTAAACAGTTCCCTATCCATTTTGATTTTAGTATTATAAAGATATGGTTTGTTGTGAAATTTTCAAATCCTTCTTGACGGGTCATTGAACGCTGCCAGATGTAGGCTAATTTAGGTATTTTGTATTATGAGATATATATTCGTTTCAGTGAGTCAGTAAATTATTACAAAATAACATTATGCAAACTTTATGATATTAATTCAATAAAGTAAGATAGAAATAAAATAAGTATAATATACGAATTAATTAATTCTACTTTTCGTCTTGGTATTTTGCCCAAAAGCTTTGTTGTTTCTTTGGATAATTAATCGGCAAGATAACTCCTCTCTCTCTCTCTCTCTCTCTCTCTCTCTCTCTCTCTCTCTCTCTCTCTCTCTCTCTCTCTCTCCCTCTCTCTCTCATATATATATATATATATATATATATATATATATATATATATATATATATATATATATATATATATATATATATATATATATACTGTGTGCGTGTATGTATGTGTATATATATGTATGTATGTATATGTGTGTATACTGTATATATATATATATATATATATATATATATATATATATATATATATATATATATATATATATATATATATATATATATACACACACACACACACACACACACACATATATATATATATATATATATATATATATATATATATATATATATATATATATATATATATATATATATATATACTTGTGTGCGTAATTGCTGGATAAATATTGGTGTAAACATACATTCTTACAGGCTGCCAACACAAAAGTCCACGTAACACATGAGATACCTACATTTTCATATAAGTTGTAATTAAGCACAAGTTTTTTTTTTTTACATAAATGAAATTATATACGATATATAAACTGTGCACGTGCACCATCATTGCTCAAAACACTTCTCACTTCTCATGAATTGAATAACAACCCCGATCAGTTGTTGTAAGATTGAGATCGCCATAAAGACAAGGGGCAGTGACATTGCCCTATCAAGTAGGACAGTGTTCTATAGACTGACCATATTGTGATCAGCGCCCAAGCCCCCTCTCCACCCAAGCTAAGACCAGGGAGGGCCACGCAATGGCTGCTGATGACTAAGCAGATATGCCCATATGCTCCCCAAACCATTAGTTTACAAGAATGGTGGGGTTGCAGCGACCAAAATGAACTAACAAGTTTGAGCAGGACTCGACCCCCCGGTCTGGCAATAACCAGGCAAGGACGCTACCACAACACTAAAAGGAACATCGGAACCAGAGCAGATTTCATTGTAAAAACACTCAACTATCACATAATTGCAATAAAGATAATCTTGATTTTACCTGTAAATATTAATAAGTGAACTTTGCAATACGCACTTCTCGACATATTACTCTGATTTCTCAATATATTTTGCTAATTTCTCACGAGACTTGGAAAATACTTTTACATCTAAATATGAAGAACAACTATGTAGGAGTTATTCAAGTTAAAAATATGTACAGTAACTTTGGAATGATTTTCGTTTTGTTAAGTTGAACAGGTTGGCATAAGTCATTTTATTATAGTTTATTAATGAAAGATCTATTTTACTGTTACTGTTCTTAAACTATGTTAGTTTAATTATTCATTACTTCTCTTGTAGTTTATTCATTCCTTATTTCCTGGGGTATTTTCCTTGCTGAAGCCCTTTGGCTTATAACATCGCGCTTTTCAAACTAGAGTTGTACATTCGCTAATAATAATAATAATAATAATAATAATAATAATAATAATAATAATAAACAACAACAACAACAACAACAATAATAATAATAATAATAATAATAATAAAAGGCTTGCTACGGGAGAAATGGCGCGGGACCATGGCTCTGGGCGTGGGAGAATCATCGAACACAAAGAAAGTTTTATTCTTTTATATTCTGGAGATGAAACATATCAGCATTCATCCATAATATATGCTAAAGATATCACGTATAGACATAAGAAATTCAAATGACATCAAATAACTGCATTTCTCCTCATTTCTTTCAAATTTTTTTAACCGATTTAATTATAATCAAATGGTTATCTAACGTCCGTTACTCTCTCTCTCTCTCTCTCTCTCTCTCTCTCTCTCTCTCTCTCTCTCTCTCTCTCTCTCTCTCTCTCTCTCTCTCTCTCCCTCTCTCATGCCTGTATATATATATATATATATATATATATATATATATATATATATATATATATATATATATATGTGTGTGTGTGTGTGTGTGTATGTATGTATTGCATGTATGCTTGTGTGTGCAGGCTAGATTTCAGCAAATTTGAATACTGGTAGTTCAACTAACATTTAATACAGCTAAGTATGAATGTATTTTCTAGCCCTATCAATGTTACCATGGAAATTTTCCATTCTTAACTGAGTACAGTAAGCAATGTGGCATTGTAACTTTGTTCGATGAATTTATACATTTTTTTTTATCTTTTATTATGAAAATACAATTACATTTTTTAAGTAAATTACTTTAGCAAAATAAAAGAATCCTGACATTATTATTATTTTATTATTACTACTACTACTACTACTACTAGCTAAGCTACAACCTAGTTGTAAAAGCAAGAAGCTATAAGTCCAAGGGCTCCAACAAGGAAAAATAGCCCAGCGAGGAAAGGAAATAAGGAAATATATAAAAGATATAATAAGTTATAAACAAATGAAATAAAATACTTTAAAAACATCAACAACATTAAAACAGACATTTCATAAATAAACTATAAAAAGACTTCATGCACGCTTTTAATAATAGTTTTTCAACCTTATTAACACTATTTTCATAACCATATGAGTGAAAGTTCTATTATGTAAACCTTTAAATACAACCAAGTGAACTTTTATGTAAAAAAAAAATATCTAGTTTAAGTGTTGATCTTCTTAAATATCTTACTTCTAATTGTTTCCTTTCCTCACTAGGCTATTTTCCCTGTTGGAGCCCCTTGGCTTATGGCATCCTGCTTTTCCAACTAGGGTTGTGGCTTGGCAAATAACAATAATAATAATGATAATAATAATAATAATAGATGTGTCACCAAGTGTTAATTCAATTGTTCCTTTAGTATCGATTTACCAAGTTGGAATCTTTGCAGTAAATGTGATCTTTCGTAAAAAGAAATAAAAAAAAATGTTGAAAAATTCTAACAAGTTTATTTTGAAATTAAAGATATTTTTTTCTATTCTACAAGTCATGACACTGCATATTCTGAGAAAGTTTCACAACTGCAAAATTTTCCAATAGTTTTATTTTCGACATTATCAAAAAAATTAAAATGGAACATATGATCAAATTTGAAACTAAATGAAAATAAAAAAGGTAATAGAAAAAATATGTTGTGAAATTTAGATTGAAGAGAGAGAGAGAGAGAGAGAGAGAGAGAGAGAGAGAGAGAGAGAGAGAGAGAGAGAGAGGCCCACAAAGAATGCGCTTGGCGCCATTTTTAATATGGGTTCCCGCCAGATATATTTTATGGGTTCCCGCGTCCCCTTTTGAATAAGACGGGTGGGTGACGTCACAAAGTCCCGCCGGAATCGAGATAAGTTTGAAAACACTGACGCCCATTTTCGTTATGGGTGCTCTATTTAAAAACAAATTAAAAACCTTTATTGAGTTTATGTTATGAAAAGAAAATAATATTGATTCAAATCTCATTATGGATTTGAAAAGTTTTTCTTTGTCGTAAAAGTAAGTGTAATTCAGGACGTTCTATAAAATTTATGTAGACAATGGTTTGAATAAAACGTATTAATGAAAAAAAGTGAAAGTGAAAAATAACATTTAAATTTTTCTTTAAGTTACAATATAATTTTTTTAAGCAAATAAACCATATGAGTAGTAATAAAGGACGTTCTATAGAATTTATATAAACAATGGTTTGAATAAAACGTATTAATAAAAAAAAGTGAAAGTGATAAATATCACTTCAATTTTTTTTTTCAAGTTATAATATAATGTTTTTAAGCAAATAAACCATATGAATAGTAATAAAGGACGTTCTATAGAATTTATATAAACAATGGTTTGAATAAAACGTAACGTATTAATGAAAAAAGTGAAAGTGAAAAATATCACTTCAATTTTTTTTTTAAGTTACAATACAATGTTTTTTAAGCAAATAAACCATATGAGTAGTAATAAAGAATATAAAACATCTCATGATCAGTAACAATGTTAAATACATCTATGAAAGGAGAGGTAGCAATTGAATTTTGTATATAAAATTAAACATTTCTTAAGTGCAATACCGCATATTAGTAATATTTTAATCACTGTGAAGTACATAGGACAATATTAGACGATACATTTAAAAAAAAATATCGTTTGACTGTGACTGAAGTATAAATGATCTTTACGGAAACTTGTACATAATCTTATTTTTCTTGAATATTTATATCATGTAATGAAATACAATATATATCTTGAGTTCAATATTTGTATTGAATATCAGTCGGAGCTGGATACATAGCTATTTATTCCTTTCCCGCACTTTCTATTTTCTTTTCTGATTCAAGTATTCTAAGTTAAAAGGGAATTGAATTATTGCACATTAAAATGGCAATCAATAGCAATAGTATAGCAAGTCTATTGCACAGCATTTACTTTTTAATTTCAATTCATCTTTTAATCCAAGGTAAAAATGGATAGTACTACGTAAAGTTAACGGGACAGAATCAATAAAAACAAAAGTCAGCTGAGCCGAGGTAGGGTTGTGAGAATGAGTCAGCCAACTATTTGAATTTCCTGCCTCTGTGTGCGGAGTCTGCGGACGGATAAGTAGCAGAATCTTGGCGCCCGTTTTCGTTTCGGATTTCGCGTCAAGTTTTGTGTTTTTCGAGTACCTTTCTTTGGAGATTTTGAAGAGAATATCATTATTAATGATTAATTACACTAACACACGAAAGGGAAAATGATTCACAATTAATTCTATGTTACTAAAATTGGACTGGATGTTACTTGTATTGAGAATTTAGGCAAAAGGTAACCAAAACTATGTTGAAAAAGACGGCGTGCACATCTTTGAATGCTTTAAAAACCTATTTATATAACTTATTCATGTGAGTTTTACATATAGAAATAAACATTAACTATCACCTAATAAAATAAGCATGAATAAATCCCAATATATAAATACATTTTGTTGTATTAAGAGAATTAGTTTGGTTAAAGAAACACACCTCGGACCTGGTTATTGTGAAACGCATCATTTCTATACCCCTTTCCCGTCTATATAGTACAGTGTATATCGCCTTATAAATATATCCTGTGATCACCAAAGCTTATAAGAAGTGCTATATTCGGGGAAATTAAATAGTCACAGAAGAATACCAGAATTAAATTCTTTGGATTTGTACTAAACTAAATAATGAAGTCTGATTCTGAAAATAATGTTCAAAAAATTGCAAAGAACAAACATGTTTCATTGACTCGACTAATAGATAGATAACTGACAATTTACAATAAATTTTGACTTAATTTATAACAATCAAAATGGTGATGAAAAACATATAATGTAATGAAAGCACATTCATTCGAAATATTTTTTTTAACTGAAGTAAAATGCCACACTGAATAAAATGATCATATAATATTGTTAGATAATACTGAAATAATAAGAAATGGATTGTTGTATTTGATATAGTATATGTATGTATATACATATATATACGCACACAGACGCGCACATATATATATATATATATATATATATATATATATATATATATATATATATATATATATATATATATATATATATATTAGGAAATGACAAGATAATCAAAACCTAGAAGAAAGAATGCTATTGTCTTCACTCTTTTAGACTTCATTATATGAAATATTTCAATATGAGATACGTTATTAGAAATACAATACACTATTAGCAACTGGATACGATTAATAACAAAAAGGCACCTTATATATATATATATATATATATATATATATATATATATATATATATATATATATATATATATATATATATATATATATATGTTTGTGTGTGTATGTGTCTTTGTGCATGTATACAAAGTCGAGACTTAACACAATGTAAGTAAAAATATGTACCAAAACACGAAAGGAAATGTGAAAACCTTATTAATAGTGACGATACACATCGCCATGATCAGAAAAGTTGTACTAAATCAGGTCTTTCCATACTAGGTTGGTTTGTTGTGTGCAATGGCCACGTTGGTGATGAAATGGCCCAACCCCTGACACACATAAGGACATGTCCGAGGTCTTTGTCCTACAGTGGCCTAGAAGCTGTTGCATTTTATATTATACACACACACACACACACACACACACACACACACACACACACACACACACACACACACACACACACACACATATATATATATATATATATATATATATATATATATATATATATATATATATTTATATATATATATATAATTATATATTTATGCGAAGAAACTGGTCTATATCATATTACTTCAACTACAATATATCAAATAAAGAATGCCTAATTCGATGTAACACTGATGTCATTAGTATAAAATATGATTTTTTTTATTTGATTTTTTCTTGTATGAAATAACTTTCATTATTTTGTAAGAACACTAGTTCTATAAACAAAATCTCGTCTTAGTTCTTCATGAAAATCTAAGGTTACATTAAAAAAAAACCACACCATAAAAACTTTTTCAAATTTCATCTGTTAAAATGGTTAAATAAAGAAGTATGTAAACTATGTATATATATATATATATATATATATATATATATATATATATATATATATATATATATATATATATATATATATAGTGATACATAATATATGCATGCATGTACACACACATATATATATATATATATATATATATATATATATATATATATATATATATATATATATATATATACACACAGTATATATATACACAGTATATATATATATATATATATATATATATATATATATATATATATATATATATATATATATATATATATATATATATATATAATTGCTATATGATAATCTGGTGAGAATCTTAAACTCAACCGTTAGGTATTTGGAGCTTGAATTTCATGGGACTTTCTAGCAATTTGTAAAACGGGAAACAATGCATAAGTTATCCAATTACCAATAATGTAATGTAGCCATTATATCACGATATGATTATATTTTAGTCCTTGTATATATCATTGACGATTTCCGTCAACTTTATAAGAAATAAGAATATTTTTAAATCTTATCCCCAGAGTTTTTGGTGGCCTAGTGGGAGAAGTGTGTTTGTTACACTAAAACATTTTCGTTACCACATCTCCATGAATGTCATAATTGTTGATATTTTCCGTGATCCATACTTATTAATGATTGGTTGTTTTGCTCGAAGGCCAAAATATTGAACATATGCATTGGGGAATAAAGATATTTTAGATTAAACAGAAGTTTTGAGAGTTTTCGAGCACAGCTATGGTTCGTTTCTGTTGTAATTCTCTAAAGTATGGACTGCATATTTGTTTCAGCTCTTGTAAAGTCAAAGACGAACGTTATTAAAACAAAACTACGTGTACAACTAATCAAGAAAGCATACCCCGTGGTCACAATCATGGGAAATATAAAATTTATAAACACAAAATGACGGAGTCAGGGAAGGGAGTTGTAACGAAAACGGGCGCAGATGTGGACGGAGCTACATTTCCGTCCGCACGACTTGATTTGGGTCCGAGCGGGAAATTTCTCAGCATCACTCGCTCACTCTCAGTCGACACTCGACAGTCGCCTCTCAACTTCGCTTACTCACAGCTCAACTCTTTACACCGCTACCACCATGGCTGACGCTGAAGCTGCCCCCGCCCCTGCCGCTGCTGCACCCAAGAAGGCCGCAAAGGCCAAGAAGCCCGCTGCCAAGCCTGCTCACCCATCCTACGCTGCTATGGTTGCTGCCGCCCTCAAGGCATTGAAGGACCGCAAAGGAACATCCCGCCAAGCCCTCCTGAAGTACATCGTTGCAAACAACAAGGTCGGAGATGAGAAGAAGGCCGGTGTCCGCCTCAGGCTGGCCCTGAAGAAGGGAGTCGCATCTGGTGCATTGAAGCAGATTAAGGGAGCCGGTGCATCTGGTTCTTTCAAGCTTGCCGAGGCCGAAGCTAAGCCCAAGAAGGCCGCTAAGAAGCCTGCCGCTAAGAAGCCCGCAGCCAAGAAGGCCGCAAAGAAGCCAGCAGCTAAGAAAGCCGCCGCCAAGAAGCCCGCAGCTAAGAAGGCCGCTGCCAAGAAGCCCAAGGCAGCCAAGAAACCAGCTGCCAAGAAGGTCACTAAGAAGCCAGCCGCCAAGAAACCCGCAGCTAAGAAGGCTGCCAAGAAGCCTGCAGCTAAGAAGGCTGCCAAGAAACCAGCAAAGAAGTAAGGTGTTTCCCGTATGTGTGAACCAGTTGACGAAACGCGCTAGTTTTATCCCAAAGACGATGATTGACTGCTGAACGGACGAGACGTCGCTAAGAAGAGTTACCTGAATCCCTTTGCTTCTTAAAGAAGCATGTATTTCTTATAGAAATTTTATTTATATTTCCACGTACAAATTTAACATGTATGTATCTTGTAAATATATATATTTTATTACGTATACAGTATTTCTTTCTCCATTTTTGCTTGTGACGAAATTTTTCAATATTGATAAGGATTACAAAGTCATTTGAAGAACATTCTGAATTTCAAATGTTACAAGAGTATAATGCTATCACGGAAAGGTTTTATTAACAGAATCACTTTGAAAAACATTCTGAATTTCAAATGTTACAAGAGTATAATGCCATCACTGAAAGCTTTTATTAAAATCACTTTGAAAAACATTCTGAATTTAAAATGTTACAAGAGTATAATGCTATCACAAAGCTTTTATTAACAAAATCACTTTGAAAAACATTGAGGCAATTTCTTATTTATGACTGAATTTCAAATGTTACAAGAGTATAAAGCTATCACAAAGCTTTTATTAACAAAATCACTTTGATAAAACATTCTGAATTTTAAATGTTACAAGAGTATAATGCTATCACTGAAAGCTTTTATTACCAAAATCACTTTGAAAAACATTAAGGCAATTTCCTATTTATGACTGAATTTCAAATGTTACAAGAGTAAAGGCTATCACTGAGTTTTCATCAGTCTTAAAGAAAGTTAAAGATTAAAAGTGACGAATATACTGGTATTTATTTGAAAATGGTTATACTCTTACCGGAATAGTATTTTCTGAACTGGGATGTAACAATTGAACATAAGATGGACCCATTAGCTGAATATTAAAGTTAGCAATGTTTGCCATTCCCGTTTTGCTATTATTTAGATTGAAATAATCAAGTCTCGTTTAATGACTGGTGAAGTAGAGAATGATAAATATACCATTCTCACCATTATACGTTGTAGTGTTCAAGTAAAAATTTGTCGCTATAGTTAACCAGGACAAATATGACCGCTGAAATCTTGAAACTTAGGGAAAAATTTACCTTACAACCAAAAGACAACCCGAGTAAGCTTCAAGTTTAATCCTCTATCATTTGTAAACGCCATGTATTTGAAAGGACCCCCTTAAGGTAAAGGATATTAAGCCATGAACGCCAATCTAGGTGTTTGTGACTTGAGGCATTCATATCTTTATGTATAGCTACGGTATACATATTTTTATAAATTAGTACTGTATATTACCTGGCATTTTCTTCCAAATTAACAGTAATAATAACAATGAAGGATTTTTCCTTAAAAGAATTCAAGACTATTATTATTATTACTTGTTAAGCTACAACCCTAGTTGTAAAAGCAGGATGCTATAAGCCAAAGGGCCCCAACAGGGAAAAATAGCTTAGTGAGGAGAGGAAGAATAAAATAGGAACATTACAATGAATATTTCCTGTATAAACTAAAAACTTTGCACTGAAAACTCAAGCGATTGAATGTATCTATCTATAAAAAATAAGGCAATCCATTACCTGGCCTTAACTTTCAAATCAACAAGAAATTATGACTCATGTAGCTTTATACAAAGCAATTAAGTAAAAAAATGTAGATATCCACAAAAAGCATTTGCATTCATAACCACCATAATGAACGATGTTTTGCCACTATAAGGGGGAAAAATATGTAAAAAAAATAGATATTCAAGTAGGATAAAGTGTACGGAAATTGAGAGGAATAAGATTAACTTGCAGGTAGAGGATTTGTGACCTAAATCACCTCTCACTGTGTCCTAGAGTTCATCTGGCCAATGGCAATAAGGAGAAACTTCTGTTTTTGTAGCGGCCTTATTTCTCTGGGAAGATTCAGATTTTTACTACAGTAAAACTTCTTTACCTTATCGCACTGAAAATATTTTACAAATACAATTATTGATATATTCGACTTACGCTTTTTCTAAAGTATGGTAAGAATTTCTGCATATAAATACTAACAGTCCAGTACAATGATTCATTGACTACTACGTATTATAGTGGTAAACTTCCTTGTAAAATAGTTTCGTCTCCAATTACAACAGTAGAATAACGAAATAATTCGGCATCAATGACCTTAGATGTCAGGATACCAGAAAAACCTCAGATCACTCAATAACGAAATAACCATGTTGAACAACTGCGCTAGGCTATATCTGTTTTGACGCTGTTACTGTTTTTAGAATGATATATTGTTATTTTATTCTCATCATTTATTTATTTCCTTATTTCCTTTCCACACTGGGCTACTTTTCCCTGTTGGAGCCCTTGGGCTTATAGCATCTAGCTTTTCCAACTAGGGTTGTAGCTTGGCTAGTAATAATAATAATAATAATTTATGGTTGTAATACGAAAAAAGAAAGTAAAAGAGCATTCGTTTCTAGCGTGTTCTGAAGAATTAAATCTCGAGAGATGCTTCCATACAAATATGTCGACGATCATACAAGAATTGACGAATTGTCAAGCATGCAGCTTTTCGATCTCTTACTCTGTCTAAAGTTAATTGTTATTTGCGTTAATATCTGGTTAAAAACTAATTTGCCCATAAAAAAAAACACTAATTTCTAATAGGAAAACATAGTAAATAAGTACAGCATACAACCATGAGCTAGTAATAAAATCAAAGTTAAATCTACAGGAAGTGTGCTATAGAACATTATGCTTGAAGACCACTATAGTATATTTGATGTTTTGAATGAAATATACTAAGTAATTCTTAAACCAATTTCGTAATTTCTAGGCATCATGCTGTCAATGTTTTCTGTCACTCTATTAAACGGAACCCAATATATATATATATATATATATATATATATATATATATATATATATATATATATATATATATATATATATATATATATATATATATATATATATATATATATATATATATATATATATGTGTGTGTGTATGTGTGTAGGCCTAAGTCTGTGGTTCTTATTTCCTGAAATATGATTATCATTGATAGTGAAGCTTGGTTTTACTAAAGAATTTAGAGCTTAACTAAAGATTATAGAGAGATATCTTCAATTCCTCTAGTCAGTACTAAAGTTTCCTTTAATCATCGGTTTATTATTTACTTATAACCAACATAAAGAACATGGAAGGCTTAGCCGAAGCTTAGTTTTACTGAAAGGAGACATTGTAAAAGGGTAAGTATCAAGGAATGGATAGAGTGTGGAATAAAAGGGCCTAACATTTATGAGTGACAAATGGGTCTGGCTTACGCTAGAGCATACGCTAAGTGGGTCTTTTTTTATACAATCATATAAAAAAAGCTTCCTCCAGCTTCAGCATCTATAGGCCCTAATGATAAACTACATAATTAATGTCGGCTTCACGTACGCCTAACCTAGAGTACCCAATATAGGTACTCTAGGCTAACCCTAAAATGTTAGGGCCTGCAGGCTGTCTATACGAAAATTTATACCCTTCATAAATCTCTAATCAGTTACACCGTAAATGGTTACCATGGACTACAAACCCTTCCAATCTAAGAAATGTGTAATAGAGATAGTTGCAAATGTGCAGGCTACTTACCAAGACAGTAACTTGCGTAGATAGGCTGTCACTTATTCGGGGATATTTCAAGACATCAATGCTCGGTCACGCAGGTAATCCAACGTTACGTAGTGCTTAATATATATTAAGTATATTTCGTAATTACGTCACTTGTTAACCACACATAATGTTGTTTCACACTAAACTCATATACGAAGTACACCAAGAATTCGGTTCACGCTTTGGCCACTAGGTGGAGAATTTTTATTATTCTTAATAGGCTATTATTATTATTATTATTATTATTATTATTATTATTATTATTATTATTATTATTATTATTATTATTATTATTATTAGCCAAGCTACGACCCTAGCTAGAAAAGCAAGATACTGTAAGTCAAAGGGCTCAAATAGGGAAAAATAGCCCAGTGACGAAACGAAATAAATAAATGACGAGAATAATTAACAATAAATCATTCTAAAAACAGTAACAACGTCAAAATAGAAATGTCATATATAAACTATTAACAACGTCAAAACAGATATGTCATATATAAACCATAAAAGGACTTATGTAAGCCTGTTCAACATAAAAACATTTGCTGCGAAGTTTGAACTTTTGAAGTTCTACTGATTCAACTACCCGATTGGGAGGGTCATTCCACAACTTGGTCACAGCTGGAATAAAACTTCTAGAATACTGTGTAGTATTGAGCCTCATGATGGAGAAGGCCTGGCTATTAGAATTAACTGCCTGCCTGGTATTACGAACAAGATAGAATTGGGTAAAGTATAGAATTGTACAGGGAGATGTGAATGTAAAGGATGGTCAGAGTTATGAAAAATCTTATGCAACATGCATAATGAACTAATTGCACGACGGTGCCAAAAATTAATATCTAGATCAGGAATAAGAAATTTAATAGACCGTAAGTTTCTGTCCAACAAATTAAGATGAAAATCAGCAGCTAAAGACCAGACAGGAGAACCATAGTTATATTTGTTGAATATGACATCCATAATCCATGATCCGGTTCCGTAAATGAGAGACGCGATTGAAAACCAGTCTACTTAGGTCGACATCTATGGTCAATGTACGATATATTAGGATAGGTTCAATTATTCCTCTTTTGGTGCTAATGACGTAATGGATAACACTTAATGAATAATGAAGGTATGTAGGCAAATAACGGATTTTGAGCGAAGCGAAAAATCTATTTTTGGGTGAGATAGCCATGGCGTCCTGATGGAAGGTTCCTGTTTGGTAGCTTCCTTGGGTATAAGACTACTAAGATATTCCCAGAGAATTTAACCACAGGTTATCACAGAATTCTAACTTCTGGAGCGAGAATCTCAAAGGTTTCCCTTTAAGACATCGTAATACAACAGGGGACACGCATGTCTGGTCGTGCCACATAGCTATCTCCACCCCGAACAGAGTTAACGCTTCGGTGTGTAAGGGCTGAGAATAGCTGGGAGCCGTTCCACAGCTAATCTCACTCGTGGCTACTACTGATACTCGAGACGTAAACAAACGGACGCCATTGCTCTAATGACGTCACGCGCGTCTTTATCCTGGCGCCAGTTGCTGCCCATCACCATGATACAATTGTGTAGGGTGGGAGCAAACTGAACGAAGTAGTAGGGAGGGTCCATCAGGACGCCATGGCTATCTCACCCAAAAATAGATTTTTCGCTTCGCTCAAAATCCGTTTTTTGGGCTCAAGCCATGGCGTCCTGATGGAAGAGTACCAGAGAATCAATGTATCGTGGTAGATTTTCCCCCAGAGTTAAGTGCCTAGGCATTGACAAAACAGCAAAGTAATCTTAGGTAAGAACCATAGGAACGAAATATCCTGCCCCCCATTGGTAGGAAGTTCCCATGGGCTATGCCGACGTCAAAGTGGTATTGAAGGGCTATTCATCTTGACAGAAGAACTTTTAAGAGCTTAGAGATGAAGCAGAATGTTTGATATTTGTATAGGAACATTCTGAAGTAGGACAGTGGTGGTTGGGCACTGTGTGTAGAGTTCATCTCCTGATTATCAGAAGTAAGTATTCGTGTAGGAACCTTACTGAGGCAAGGTGAATATAATTTAGGAATAGACATCTTAAATTCTTCATGACCATAAGAAAGGAGGAATAAATAAAACTATGACAGTATGTATTTCATAGTAAGTAGGAGCTGAAAGAGACGCATAAGTAATAAAATAGAAATTTTATTTCACAATGCAGAAATTAAATAATTTACAGCAAAAGTAAAGTTCATTTACAGTAATAATAATGTACATAGAAATAAAGGCTTGCCCTTGAATCTGAAAGGGAATTTCAGGATTAGTAGGTACTCGTTCTCGAGGAACGCAAGTCTTTAAATAACACATCATGCTCAAGGCATGCGGCACTTGTGTGACACTATGACATTTCACCTGGGATAAGAACAGTTATAAAAGCACTAAGTGTTTTTAGACATCACTATGAATCACTCGAGGGTCAACATAGGCACCCGAAGAGTTAGAGTCCCAAGTAACTCACTGTTCTACGCAGAGTTAGGTGCAGGTTTCATAACACTACCTGCGGCTACCACAAAATGTTTGATTTCGTGCACTTGTTTCGCATAATGTTTAAAGAAAACTCGCGAGGACTTCCAGCCCGTAAAGTTTTTAAGGCTCTCAAAGTCCATGCTCTGAAAGAAGTTCAGAGAAGATGCCACTTTTCTAGGATCATGACCAGCGGGTGTACTGTTCGGATCCGCTCTGCGAATGAAGTAGGTGATTTTCGCTCTTAATTGTTTCAGTGACAGGTCGCTGCCCGATGTTTCTCCTTTGAAGAGTTGGCCTCCACCAAAGTTTGAAGTTCTGCGAAGATAGACCTTGAGGCTCTCTACTGGACATAGAGAGACATCCTCCTTCAGGGGGCATATTCTCCAAGGGCCCCATCTTTTGGTGGGTAATTCATTTTTGGCGAGAAACGTCGGATCAGGGGAGAGGGTCACTTCTCCTGAATCAGCAAACAGGATGTGTCCCTCTTCTCTTGATAATGCCACTATTTCGCTGACTCGAGCTCCCGAGGCGAGAGCAAATAAAAATATAACTTTCTGAGTCAGATCCTTGAGGGGGCATGAATCATTGTCCAAGTTGGAGGCGAAATGGAGCACCTTGTCTAGTGACCAGGAGATCGGTTTCGGAGGGGGTGCTGGGCGTAGGCGAGCACATGCTTTCGGCAGTTTGTTAAAGATGTCGTTGGACAGATCAATTTGGAAAGCATATAGAATTGGTCTAGTCAAAGCCGATTTGCAGGTTGAAATCGTATTGGCTGCTAATCCTTGTCCATGAAGGTGAATGAAGAAGGACATACAGAAATCAATGGTGATTTCTTTAGGATTTTTTGCTTTAACAAAGGAGACCCATTTCCTCCAGGATGATTCATATTGCCGTCTCGTGGATTCGGTCTTGTATTCCTCTAGGAAGTCTAGACTTTTCTTCGAGATCCCAAACCTCTTCTTTGCGGCAAGGGAGAGAAAATCATGAGATGAAGGTCCTTGATTTTCGATGATGAAGCGAAGACAGTCGACTTCTGTACTTGTTGAGAGAGAACTGGGCCCGGGAGAGGGATCAGCTTGGGCTGCAGCTCCAGGACCAGGGGGGTACCAGTTGCTCCGGGGCCACTTGGGAGCCACTAGGGCCGCTGTCCCTTTGAAGGTTCTCAGTTTGGAGAGGACTTTCAACAGAAGGTTGGTGGGAGGGAACAGGTATATCTTCGACCATCTGTTCCAGTCCAGTGACATGGCGTCCACCGCTTCTGCTTTGGGGTCCTCGTACGGGGCTACGTACAGAGGAAGTTGATTGTTGTCGCTCGTTGCAAAGAGATCTATCTGAAGTTCTGGGACTTGATGAGAGATGAAGGAGAATGATCTTGCGTCTAGAGACCATTCCGACTCTATCGGGTTTGTCCGAGATAGAGCATCCGCTGTCACGTTGCGGAATCCTTGTAGGTGAACTGCAGACAGGTGCCACTTCTTCTTCTCCGCCAGACGGAAGATTGGGAGAAGCACCTGATTTATCTGGGGCGATCTTGAGCCCTGGCGATTGAGACAACGAACTACCACCGAGTTGTCTAGGGTTAGACGGATGTGGATCGAGGGCGGCGGGGATAGCTTCTTCAGAGTAAGAAGGACCGCCATGGCCTCCAAGATGTTTATGTGGAACGTCTTGAATAGTGGAGACCAGGTCCCTTGAGCTTGTTTCAGGTGGGAGTGACCTCCCCAGCCCTCCAGTGAGGCATCCGTGTGGATGTTGAGTGATGGAGGAGGGTGTTGGAGAGGAATGGACCTTTTCAGGGCCATTGCTTCCGACCACGGCTTTAGGAGGCGTCGAAGTCTGTTTGGAAGCCGTCTCTTGAGGTCTCTTCGAGCGATGGATGCCGATCGTCTCCAGACTCCCGCGGCATCCTTTAGCTGTGCACGAAGCACTGGGTTTGTCACTGAGGCGAATTGTAGAGAGCCTAGAACTCGTTCCTGCTGTCGTCTTGAAATGCGTTTGGATTTCAGTAGTCGCTTGACAGACCCTGCTATTTCCTTCCTTTTCTTCTGGGGGATGGAAAGGCGGTGTGACTGAAGATTCCAGTGGATTCCCAGCCACTGAAACTTCTGAGCCGGAGAGAGGCGAGATTTCTTCTCGTTGATCTTGAATCCCAGGTGTTCTAGGTACTGGGTAACTTCGTCGCAAGACTTTGTACACTCTTCGGGCGATGGAGCCCAGACTAGCCAGTCGTCGAGGTAGGCCATCACCTGGACGTTTCTTAGGCGGAGCTGTTGTACTATGGCATCCGCCAGCTTTGTGAAGATCCGAGGGGCCACATTGAGGCCGAACGGCATGGCCCGGAAGGCGTAGCTTTTCCTTTGGAGTCGAAATCCTAGGTAGGAGGAAGCGTGATGGTTCATTGGAATGTGCCAATAGGCATCCGCCAGGTCTATAGAGACCGTGTAGGAACCTTGAGGCAGAAGGGTCCTTATTTGTTGAAGCGTCAGCATCTTGAATTTGTTGTTCTCTATGAACTTGTTGAGGGGGGATAAGTCCAGAATGACTCTGAGCTTGTCTGAGTCCTTCTTGGGAACGCAAAACAGTCTCCCTTGGAACCTGGTGGACTTTACCTTCCTTATCACCTTCTTGTTCAAGAGGTCTAGAACATATTCTTCTAGAATGGGGGTCGATTGTTGGAAGAACCGCTGGAAGATTGGGGGTGGTTGCACCCAACTCCAGCCTAGACCGTTCTTGATGATGCTGTGTGCCCAAGGATCGAAGGTCCAACGATCCTGGAATTGGCGGAGTCTTCCTCCCACCGGAAGCACTTCATTGCTTCTGGTGTCCCGAGGACTTGTTGCCTCGGCCGCTAGCTCCCTTTCCTCCTCTACCTCTGGAGGGACGACGAGAGGCGTCTCTGCTTGCACCCCTGGACGAGCCTCTACCTCTGGCATGAAAGGTAGTGGATGGCTGCTCAAAGGCAGGGGTGAAGACCGGTGACTGTGACAACACCGGTTGGGGGACCAATTGAAAGGTCTGTTGTGGTTGGGCAACCACTTGGGAGGTAGCGGGTCCCGGAAACTGACGTCTTTGTTGACGTTGCTGGGGTTTCGGCTTTTGAGGTTTCCTCTTAGGCTGAGGTCCATCGTCCTGAGAGGTTTTCCTTTTTCTGGACATGCCCCACTTGTGGAGAAGGTTCCTATTCTCCGTGGAGGCTCTGTCCGTTATTTCCTTGACAAGGTCAGAAGGAAACAGGTGCTTTCCCCAGATGTTGGAGGAAATCAGCCTCCGGGGTTCGTGTTTCACGGTGGCACCGACAAACACGAATTCACGACAGGCTCTACGAGCCTTTATGAAATGGTACAAGTCCTTCATTACCGTGAGTAAGTGGGATTTGGCCAGTACCATGTAGTGATCGGGTACTGCTGTGTCACAGGCCATAACTTCAAGTTGGACTTGATGAGAAAGAGATGCCGCAAGCCTCTCCTTCGTGTCTTGTTCCCGGCGAAGGAGGTGATCATTGAGCTTAGGGAGGTCTTCATTAAACTGACGTCCGGCGACGTCAGGATCGAGCCTACCCACGACGAAAGTATGTTGGACATCTTTCCATTGTCTAGTGTCAGGGGGTGTCACGATGGAGAAGGGTCTGCACTCCTCCAGTGCAGGGCAGGGTTTTCCTTCTTCCGCCGCTTTAAGGCATGCAGCCAAGGCCTTTTCCAAAAATGGAAGAATCGCAGTGTCAGGTGCGACATATGTAGGATGCTTCTTGCTCAAGGCAGGAAGCTTAGAGCAGGTAAAGCCCCTGCTCTTAAATGCGGAGGCTAGCATAGCCTGGGCCTTTGCGAGATCGAACACTATCTCTTCTTTAGGTTCGGTCTCTTCCTTCGAGGCAGGTTCGGAACGAAGCCGGACGTAACAGTCCGGGTAGGCCTCGAAGCTTGGGAAGAATTCCACATCTTCCAACGGGACCGTGCCGATTTTGTCACTAACAAAGATCCTGCCGGTCGCAATAACCATATGCTCTGCATACCTCCACGGATTGGCATGAGAGCAAGCTGGGAGATCCTTGACCGAGATCTTCTTCGGTTCTCTGGATCCAATCATAGACCTGATGGACTCCTGGTTCTCCTTCAGTCTGTCGTCCATGACAGCTCTAATCAGTCGGATCAGTTCTTGGGTAGAAGAGGAAGGATCCGGGGTCGAGGAGGTAGACGGGATGGACACATCCGTCGGTGTAGGAGTAGGCGGAGGGATGGACGAGGGAGTAGCTCCAATCTCCGACTCGGTGTATTCCACCTTGTCTTCGTCCTCTTCGGCTCCTTGAGCCATAAGCGTCTTCTCCGTGTCTTCCGAGACGTCAGAGATCTGTTCATCATCCTCGGAATCTAAACGACACTCGTGCATGGACTGAGCCATGACCACATCAGGTTCCACCGTAATTTGGACAGTGGGGATTGCTTCCTTTGGAACCACTGAGTCAGGGGAGGCCTTAGGGAACAACAGGGACCTCAGTTCTTCGGTGGCCAGGTACGGTCCAGTAGCATTTCTCTGAAAACCACGCACCCACTTGCGCAGTTTTTCACGAGCAATGTCTCTAACCTCCGCTGAGGGAGGGTTATGGAAGGCCTCAACTAGGTAGGCCTGGCAGACCGTACATTCCAGTGGATTCCAGAACTTCCAATCCCCTTTCTTGTCTGAGCAAGGGGCGTGAGTCCTGCACGCCGTATGTCCGTAAAACTGGGAGCGTTTCACAGCACAGTATGCGAAATCGCACTTCATCTGCTCCTCCTGTGGAAGAAAGAGAAAATGAGTATGGGGGAGTCATAGGAATGGCTCTTAAATTAAGTTAATATTAATCATTAATTTTAACTTAAAGAAGGTGTGATGCATAGAGAATGAAACAGTAAAGGAGAACATGCTCCATGCATCTCGCCCGGCTGGTTACCATAGGCTTGGTCCTGGGATAATCCAAATGACCGAGATCATTGGATATAGTTTCCTAGGATTCCCATTATATTGGAACTCCATGGAAAGCCAAGGACAAGGTTGGGATCGAATTCATTCGGTTCCCAGATAAGAGCCAGAAGGTCTCATTAAGGGAAACTACTTCTGGCAACCAGCCGCGCTAAGATGCACATAGCATGCTGGAAATAGAAGAATGCAAAGAGACAGCATGATCACTAATAGAGCAGTACTAGGTACTGATCTTAGAAGCAAAGCAGCTTATCTATTTGCAAGGTAGGGCTATCTTAGTCTTATGATAGCTACAGAGAGGGGGTGCAAGTATTCTTGACGCCTCCGGGGCATCCGGCAAGCCGCCGGCACGCCGGAGCCCGCTCCAGCATAGATTCTGGCACTAGAACAGACAATTTTCAAAGTCAGTTAGATACCAGGATGGCGGCCGCCGGCACAACGGCGGCACGCCGGCAGGGAGCGGCGGCTCCGGCAGCCGGAGGATGCCGGATTGGTGACTGGGGTAAGGATGGTACAGGTAGTATCGGGTTGCCGGCAGTATATGCCGGCACTCCGGAGATCGACCGGCAAGCGGACGATTAGATAGGAGTAGGAGAGCTGCCGGTAGTAGCCGGCGGCAGCCGGCAGTCCCTCGGTACACGGGGGGCTGGCGGCAAGGGTAGGGAAGTCACCAAGAGGGAGGCAGGTATTGCCGGCAGTGAGGCGGCAAGAGACCGGCACCCGGATAGATAGAGAGACAGGGGGAGGGGGGGGAAGGATGCAGGAAGTACCTTCAGGGTTCCAGACATCCCTCCCCCTCCCTGAGGGGGTGTACCCATGATAGAGACAGGCTCTATCATCCATAAGCAGGGGTCACTAGGGACCGGGAGCAGGTAGCCCAAGGGAGGACTAGGGAACACCCAAGAGGGGGGGGGAGACTCCCTTATGCAGAGCCACACTAGTAACTAACCTTATAGGACACTATGAAGGTATATGTACCAGAGCGGACAGCACAGGGAAGCTCGGGTAGCCCTACTCATCCACCCTAAGGAGGATTTGTAGGACAGGGGACAGATGAGTATAAACTAACCTAAGCATAGGCTAGGCTATACAAGAGATAGGTGGGGAGGGAGAAGAGAGGGGTCTTCCCAGGAAGGGTTTCTGTACCAGAGCGGCTACAAAGGGAAGGGAGGACACTCCCTAACCTAAGATTAGGCTGATCGGCTAAAACGGTGCAAGAGGACAGTTTCAGCATGGAACAGAGAAACCTTCCTAACCCGGCCTAGATCAGGGCTAAAAGTCCTGAACTAGGCAAGGAAGAAGACGTATCGCTATCGCAGGAAAGTCGTAGACTATCCTAGCCATAGAGGTAGGCTAGCCTAACCTCACTCTCAGACGCAATCCTAAAGGGGGTTCATTCCTTTAGGGAGGACTGAGAGGCGATATAATACTCTATTAGACAATAAATCCCTTTACTCAGAAAAGGGATCGAGGCTAATTAGAGGGAGTGCCAAGGCAGGGGATGAAGGAAGCATATAGGGGTCCTAAGGTTAGGTTAGGCTAGTAAGAATCACTGACTAGCCTATCCCCTATATGGTCCCTGAAGGCGAAAACATTTGCATCACTAGTCAAAAGTATTGTAAAATAATAATGCCACTATCTTCATAACTTAGTCTAGGATCACTGATAAATCATGCATGAACACTTGTATATAGGCTCCTGGCCTGGGGGCTATAGTAGCCGACTGGTATGAGGTCAATCGATGACCGATAAAAAGCGTCTAAACACGATATAAAAGTTCCTAGCTATGAAGACTAAATAAACTAATGTATTCGATTAGTATATAAGGCCGGAAGCGTTGTTGTGGCTAACTAAATAGGACATGCAAAACAACAACGACGCCATAAAATGGCGGGTCCGGTAGAGGCACAGCTCTGCCACAAAACATCAATTATTTCGCGAAATAATATTTACTTTATGGCCAGAGCTTAATTAAACAATACTGGAACCTTGTACTCAACTTTCCAGAAGAAGGCGAGGCTGAAGGTAACGACATAGCGAAGATGCAAAGCGATAAAGTTCACACAAGGGAAAATCCGTCTCAGTAGGGCAGCTACTAAACAAAGGATAAAGACGCGCGTGACGTCATTAGAGCAATGGCGTCCGTTTGTTTACGTCTCGAGTATCAGTAGTAGCCACGAGTGAGATTAGCTGTGGAACGGCTCCCAGCTATTCTCAGCCCTTACACACCGAAGCGTTAACTCTGTTCGGGGTGGAGATAGCTATGTGGCACGACCAGACATGCGTGTCCCCTGTTGTATTACGATGTCTTAAAGGGAAACCTTTGAGATACTCGCTCCAGAAGTTAGAATTCTGTGATAACCTGTGGTTAAATTCTCTGGGAATATCTTAGTAGTCTTATACCCAAGGAAGCTACCAAACAGGAACCTTCCATCAGGACGCCATGGCTTGAGCCCAAAAATTGCATATATGAGTGAGGCATGTTATGGTAGGTTACCATTTCGTGTCATAGACTAAATTGGGTTAGGATGCATCTCTAGATTTTGCTGATCTATGATTCCCGAGAATAAATTAAGATGTGGAAGGGTTTATTAAGTATTTAGGTAAATATCTGATACTTTAATTTTTAGCCAAATACATGAACAATATAATTTTCCCACTCGCTATTTTGAGTTCTATGCATTTGTGACTTTGATTACTGGGGCAAACCACCCGTTCATGAGTTTTTGGATCCCTTTATATAAAGACAATTATGGGGGACCCCAGTGGGAAACCAGGATTTTTTTGGTTGGGGAAATGTTATAAACGAGTGATTTGCAGCAGTTATAATGGTCAGAAATACAAAATAAGCACAAGGTAACTAGTTGGAAAAATATATAGTTCTTGTAAGTGGATGAAAACAGCACAAAACGTGATTATTTAACACTTTTGAGATTTTTAAAAGGGTAGAGAACGTAACAAACCCACCTAACCTAACCTAGTAGTTCCCAAGTCACAACCCCTAGCCGGGGAGGGGGGGGGGCAATCCCCCCCCAACCCCCTTCCCAGGTCACAAATTAAAAGTAAATCACAAATAAATCCTTACTATATGAAAAATTAAATCACGAATTATTCCTTACCTTATGAGTGACACCGTCGCTTTTTTTTTTCCCTTTCTTGGCAATCTTTACAGAAGCTTTGCAGTAGAAAATGTGCTGGCCTCCCCCCCCAAAGAAAAAAGTCAGAATCGCACCTTTGAGACATTATTTTGCTGTTATCTTTTAATTTTACATGAGTAACAATAGCTTTACATTAACGCAGAACATTTCCACCATTATCAATTGCCCGGAACTCAGAAGAAGTACTTGTCAGCTGGTAATTTGTTTAAAAAACCACCTGACAGATACGTCATTGTAAATGCACAGAAACCAAGCATGAGCAGTAAGTCCCCTTCAGTCTCTTAGATGTAAACAATGGACTTGGGAGTAAAAAACCGACTTCACATTTTAATGGACTGATATGTAAGTTATTATGCCTCAGCCCCCTTTAAACATGAAGAGAAAAATACTAAACTTGCCAACACTCATCCATTTCTTATAGCATATTCCTGTTTTGCTAGAAATTAGAGTAGCATATATTAACCTGTATTTATATATCTGTACATTGTTCATAGATAAGGCAGCATGAGCTTTATTGACAACTCTTCATTTTTTATAACCTTACGCAACCTCTAGGAGAAACTTCATCTTCTCACCAGTAGGGGATTGAGATTTGAGATTTACTCCCTCTCCTGTGAATGCCCTCGAGGCCTTCGGTCTCCCGTAGCCTTCTCAGCTGTGGGAAACAACAGCTCCCCTATGATCTCCCTTGAAAGGAATGCAAAGCATCCTCGATTCCTTCACAGGGAAGCCTGGGTAGAAAGGACAGAATTTCTCTGCCAAAGAATTGGGTCTCAAAACTTATCAGGATGCCCGTAAACTTAAAATCAATCAGTCACGTCAATCGAAACTTGGCAATAATCCTCTTCTGCACTAGAATATCCATCTCAAAATCTGGTTGTTGTGGACCTTAGGTTTCGGTTCCGGGTAGTAAGTCTACCGGCTGTAACTAATGACGCAGATCAACTGTTACTTTATCCTCTGAGGGCGCTACCTCAAACGTACTAGTAGTGCTCGCTCACGTGTCAAGCAACTTCTAGTCAGTAGTGGCAGGGTCACGAGGAAGGTTACAAAGAACACAATCTCCTCTTGGATCAGACAGGTCATCCATCCCTTCACAACCAAGGAAGGCAACCTAGAGCTCATAACGTCACTGACATCAGCACGTTCCTGGCATTTAAAAGAAACCTGTGTCAGAGGTATTATAAGCAGGTGTGTGTGTAAGCCCAGGAAGTCTTCACTGCCCATTACCTGCAAGATGTGACACATGGCTCCCTTGAAACTTTTCCCATAGGCCCTGTGGTGGCCACTTAGTAAGTGGTCTAGCTTCCTTTGCTCCCAACAAGAAAATTAGCAGTTGGTCAAGGGCTGAAATTACAGTTTCAGTCTAGAGTGAATGTAAAGGAATGACTAAATTTTTTTTTTCTTAATCTTCCCCTGCTTGGGGTACAGCATCCAAGAACCCTGCAAGCAGAATCGAAAGGTTAATGAAGGAGCCTATCCCTTTCTCCTGCAGAATTTGCTTCCAGTCCATTGGCGACAACTGTCGGGACTCCTAACCTCCTTGGACTGTTTAGTTCCCCACGGTCGCCTCCACTTTCAGCCACTCGGTCCCCAACAGTCACCTCTGCATTTAGCCTATTGGAAACTGAAGACCATATGGTGTTGGGGCAGGGATCCTCTGGAAACATGTGTTCTGATAGGATCAGAGCACAAGAAAGACTTGGGATTGTCGATGCAAGATTTCAATCTCTCCCAAGGTGCAGATTTTCTTCTTTCAAGATTTGATGTTCTTTAGGGACACATCATAACAAAGGGGGCTCACCTGCAACAGCACATGGCCTCTGGGCTATGGTCCGATTCCAATCGGCAATGCCACATAAACCTCTTGGAAATGAAGGTAGCTTTTATGACTGTTGATCACTCGGTAATGTTAATGGCTCACTACACCACTGTACAGTACTGTAATGCTACATTTAAACAAAAGGGAGGTAGCTTCTCGTAACCGCTCTCCCATCTAGCTGTCGAGATGAGCAGAGGATGATCACATCTCACTTTCAACTCTTGTTATTTTCAGGCAATAGCATCTAGCAGACAACTTGAGTAAGAAGACTCAGTCGATTCCGAATGGTCCTGACACCGTGGATGGTGACCAAAGTCCTGGCTTTGTGGGGTTCGCCTCTATATATTTGTTTGTGACATCTCTTAATCACAAACTGCTGATGTACTGCTCCTCAACAAATCGAGATCATCCAACCTATCTGAGACATTGATAGCCTCGCTATAGCAACACGCAGAATGACTCTAGGACCTTCTGCTGCTGCTGAAGAAAGTTCCAACTCCCTTGCATGATCCTCTACCTCAGCCCAACACCTAGATATACCACTGGCAATCATATCTTTACAAATTAATGCTTGAAGGTTATCCAGCCTTCCCCCACCCATAGTAGATTTTTTGCGCCTAGTGACAAAAAGGTCTAAATACCTCAGGATGCCTTCTATCGCAGTCTATTGGGCAAAGTGGATATTCTTCTGTGGTTGAAGTAGAGGAGGTGTTTCTCCATTCAATGTCTTTATACCCATCTAAAGAGCTTTATTATGAGTGGAGCATCAGATGTCTTGACCCTCATACAGTTTTCCTTCTCACCCTAACCACTGCAAAGACTGTCAGCAAGTTGCATGGTCTCTCCTTTTGACATTGCCCATTACAATGGGATGGGGCAGGTTACTTTGTTTAACACTAGAATGCCCAGTGGAGTCATTTTGACTCCTTGCTACTATTCAAATAGCTCCCGGCTCGGTTCTTCCGTATATTTTTACAAATCCTTTCGTGACTTTTATTGATTTTGATTGTATTACATCCTACAAGCGTAGAAAAGTTTACCGGATTACTTTAGATATCATTTTTCCGATGTTGTAATGGATGCCCAAGGGAGTCATTTTGACTCCTTTCTGTGAAACTCTTCTTAAATCATATGAATCCTGTTTTCTAATAATTTTACATAATATGTTGAAGATTATAAGATAATTCTTGCTTTATTACAAGCTGACAAATGTTTTCCTTCACTGTTTTCTAATTTTATGAACCCATTTCCTTGTGATTCAAGTAAATTTTCTAATGGCAATTTTCAAGAAACATAGCATTATGTTATTTTCATTAGTAAAATAAATTTTTGAATATACTTACCCGATAATCATGTAGCTGTCAACTCTGTTGCCGACAGAAATCTACGGTAGGGATACGCCAGCGATCGCTATACAGGTGGGGGTGAACACCACAGCGCCATCTGTGGTCAGGTACTCTAGTACTTCTTGTCAACACCACCTCAATTTTTTCCTCGGTCCACTGGTTCTCTATGGGGAGGAAGGGTGGGTCAATTAAATCATGATTATCGGGTAAGTATATTCAAAAATTTATTTTACTAATGAAAATAACATTTTTCAATATTAATCTTACCCGATAATCATGTAGCTGATTCACACCCAGGGTGGTGGGTGGAGACCAGCATACATGTTAACACAGAAGCTAAGTATCCCGTATTTTATTTTATTAGTTATTCAAAAATAACATAAAATAAATAAGTACCTGGTAAGGAAGACGACTTGAACCATTACTCTGCCTTTATTAAGTACGTCTTTCTTACTGAGCGTAGCGGTCCTCTTAGGATGCTGAACGACTCTTAGGTGCTGAAGTATAAAGGGCTGCAACCCATACTAAAGGACCTCATCACAACCTTTAACCTCGGCGCTTCTCAAGAAAGAATTGACCACCCGCCAAATCAACAAGGATGTGGAAGGCTTCTTAGCCAACCGTACAACCCATAAAAAGAGTTCAAGAGAAAGGTTAAAAAGGTTATGGGATTATGGGAATGTAGTGGCTGAGCCCCCGCCTACTACTGCATTCGTTGCTACGAATGGTCCCAGGGTGTAGCAGTTCTCGTAAAGAGACTGGACATCTTTGAGATAGAATGATGCGAACACTGACTTGCTTCTCCAATAGGTTGCATCCATAACACTCTGCAGAGAACGGTTCTGTTTGAGGGCCACTGAAGTAGCCACAGCTCTCACTTCATGTGTCCTTACCTTCAGCAAAGCAAGGTCTTCTTCCTTCAGATGAGAATGTGCTTCCCTAATCAGGAGCCTGAATAGGTAAGAAACTGAGTTCTTAGACCTTGGAAGAGAAGGCTTCTTGATAGCCCACCATAAGGCTTCTGATTGTCCTCGTAAAGGTTATGACCTTTTTAGATAGTACCTAAGAGTTCTAACTGGGCAAAGTACTCTCTCCAGTTCGTCCCCCACCAAGTTGGACAGGCTTGGGATCTCGAACGACTTAGGCCAAGGACGTGAAGGAAGCTCGTTTTAGCAAAAAACCGAGCTGCAAGGAACATGTAGCCGTTTCAGATGTGAAAACTATGTTCCTGCTAAAGGCGTGGATCTCACTTACTCTTTTAGCTGTTGTCAAGCACACGAGGAAAAGAGTTTTTAAAGTGAGGTCCTTAAAAGAGGCTGATTGGAGAGGTTCAAATCTTGATGACATAAGGAACCTTAGGACCACGTCTAGATTCCAGCCTGGAGTGGACAACCGACGTTCCTTTGAGGTCTTAAAAGACCTAAGGAGGTCCTGTAGATCTTTGTTGGTGGAAAGATCCAAGCCTCTGTGGCGGAAGACCGCTGCCAACATACTTCTGTAACCCTTAATCGTAGGAGCTGAAAGGGATCTTACGTTCCTTAGATGTAACAGGAAGTCAGCAATCTGGGTTACAGTGGTACTGGATGAGGAAACTGCATTGGCTTTGTACCAGCTTCGGAAGACTTCCCCTTTAGACTGATAGACTCTGAGAGTGGATGTCCTCCTTGCTCTGGCAATCGCTCTGGATGCCTCCTTCGAAAAGCCCCTAGCTCTTGAGAGTCTTTCGAAAGTCTGAAGGCAGTCAGACGAAGAGCGTGGAGGTTTGGATGTACCTTCTTTACGTGAGGTAGACGTAGAAGGTCCACTCCTAGAGGAAGAGTCCTGGGAATGTCGACCAGCCATTGCAGTACCTCTATGAACCATTCTCTCGCGGGCCAGAGCGGAGCCAACCAACGTCAGCCGTGTCCCTTTGCGAGAGGCGAACTTCTGAAGTACCCTGTTGACAATCTTGAACGGCGGGAATGCATACAGGTCGAGATGGGACCAATCCAGCAGAAAAGCATCCATGTGAACTGCTGCTGGGTCTGGAATCGGAGAACAATACAACGGGAGCCTCTAGGTTATCGAGGTAGCGAACAGATCTATGGTTGGCTGACCCCACAGGGCCCAAAGTCTGCTGCAAACATTCTTGTGAAGGGTCCACTCTGTGGGGATGACCTGACCCTTCCGGCTAAGGCGATCTGCCATGACATTCATATCGCCCTGAATGAACCTCGTTACCAGCGTGAGCTTTCGATCTTTTAACCAGATGAGGAGGTCCCTTGCGATCTAGAACAACTTCCACGAATGAGTCCCTCCCTGCTTGGGGATGTAAGCCAAGGCTGTGGTGTTGTCAGAGTCCACCTCCACCACCTTGTTAAGCTGGAGGGACTTGAAGTTTATCAAGGTCAGATGAACCGCCAACAGCTCCTTGCAATAGATGTGAAGTGTCCTTAGCTCCTGATTCCATGTTCCCGAGCATTCCTGTCCGTCCAAAGTCGCACCCCAGCCCGTGTCTGATGCGTCAGAGAAGAGACGGCGGTCGGGTTTCTGAACAGCCAAAGGTAGACTTCCTTGAGAAGAAAGCTGTTCTTTCACCACGTGAGAGTAGACCTCCTCTCTTCGGAAACAGGAACTGAGATCGTCTCTAGCGTCATGTCCTTTATCCAGTGAGCCGCTAGATGATACTGAAGGGGGGGAGGTGGGGTCTCCCTAACTCGATGAACAGTGCCAGCGATGAAAGTGTCCCTGTTAGACTCATCCACTACCTGACTGAGCATCGGTTCCTTCTCAGCATGCTCTGGATGCAATCTAGGGCTTAGTATATCTTTGGGGTCGACGGAAAAGCCCGAAAAGCTCGACTCTGAAGACCCATACCCAGGTAGACAATGGTCTGGGATGGGACGAGCTGGGACTCCTCAAAATTGACCAGGAGGCCCAGTTCCTTGGTCAGATCCATAGTCCATCTGAGAATCTCCAGACAGCGACGACTTGTGGGAGCTCTTAAAAGCTAGTCGTCTGACGGAGCCGGACACAAGATCATGGTACTGCTGCACAGTCTGTGAACTGTCAACCATGGGGAAGCGAGGAAGTACAGTGACAACCCGAAGCTGTCTAGACTGTCTGGGTCGTACAGACAACTCCTTATCGGGTTGCTGAGGTTGCCGCACTGCGTCACAACAAGACACTTCTGCTGGTTGTTGAACGTCTTCCCAGTGACACACTGACTCCGTAAACAAAAAATCCTCTAACAAGGACTAAGCTTGGACTGCATGTCTTGCAACACAGCTCAAGGTCTATGGGAGCAGGTGTGGTAACAGACGGGGTTAGCGACTGAAGTGGAACCATTACCCTCCCTGGAAGCATGCTATGCTTAAATAAAAGTCCATAGGAGGCTAAGCAGCTAAAGGCTCCTCTCCAAATGACAGAGTCCTAAAGGGAAAATCAGAAGGAGGGAGAATAGCACTTTCTCATCTACAGGAACCATATCCGAGAAAAGCTAAGTTCTCTCAGTGAGGGTTTCACTGGTGCAAAAGCAGCAGACTAGAAGGCAACGTTATGAAACTGCTTGGCAGTCTAGTGAGTTGGCAACAACCAAAGATGTGTGACTGAGAAGCATGCGGTAAGGTATGCAGAGCATGCTGTAAGGTAAGCAGAGCATGTTGCATGGCGTGCGGCTTATGCTGCATGGGATGAGGCTCATGCTGCATGGGATGAGGCTCATGCTGCATGGTATGAGACTCATGCTGCATGGGATGAGGCTCAAGCTGCAAGGGATGAGGCTTATGCCGCATGCGTTGAGGAGGATGCCGCATAGTATGAGGCTCCTGCCTCATGGGTTGAGGCGGTTGCCGCATAGCATGAGGCTTTTGCCTCATGGTTTGAGAAGGATGCCGCATAGCATGAGGCTCCTCATAAGCATGAGGCTGCCTGATGGGTAGAGGAGGATTTTTTAAAGAAATCTGAACCTGACACTAATCTAGCTGTCCGAGGATTTACCTGGTGAGACATCAGTCTCTGTACCAGCGAGTTTTACCAGATTTCCCCGGGCCACCACGTGACACAATTGGTAGTAATTCATTCAAATTACCCCTAATGAGTCAATATGGATAAATATCAACACAACATCGTGTTCAAATAGAAATAAATTTCTACCTCATACTTGGGATCGAACGCTAGCCCCTTCTAATGAAAGGCCAGGTCGAAACCAACCATGCCACGAGAGCCCATTCAAGAGTTGAGGTTCTTGCCTCAAGAGTGGAGGTGGCTGCCGCAAGAGTTGAGGTTGCTGCCTCAAGGATGGTGGAGGTGGCTGCCGCAAGAGTTGAGGTTGCTGCCTCAAGGATGGTGGAGGTTGCCGCATAGCGCTGGTATCTGGCAACTCCCAGTGTGGCAGCTCACGCGTGGAGGTAGGTTGAGGAACCTCAACCTCATACGTCTGGCAGGGTGGACTGCGCAGAGGTGGAGTTGAGGTTGCTGCCTCGAGGATGGTGGAGGTTGTCGCACCGCAAGAGGTAGCTGCCTCGAGGATGGTTGTAATGCAAGATACTCCTGCCTCAAGGGTAGAGGAGGTTGTAAGGCATAAGGCTCCTGCCCCCATTGTTGAGGAGGTTGCTGCGTAGTAAGAGGCACCTGCCTCAAGGAAAGTGGAGGTTGCTGCACAGCGCTGGTATCTGGCAACTCCCAACGCGGCAGCTCACGCAGGGAGGTAGCTTGAGGAACCTCAACCTCATACGTCTGGCAGATTGTACTGCGCAGAGGAGGAGGAGCGCTCGCAGGAGGAGGTGTATTAACCTTCTCTGCCTGAAACTCCCGCATCAACACCGCAAGCTGCGACTGCATTGTCAGCAGCATAGACCACTAGAGTTAGAGAAAGACAACAACAAACGGAGCTACTGTCCGTTGAAACTGAGGGTCTAAAACAGCTGGTGCGGCAACAGACGGAGTTACTGTCTGTTGCGATACCACCGTGCCTCTCTGGGAGGTGTGCAGTTGTCGTACTGCAGCAAGTCCGAACTGACCCAGTGCTAATGGCACCACCTAGGAGTTGGACTTGCGCGGAAGGGACCGACTTGCACTTAAAAGCTGCAAGATTTGGTCCATGGTTTCTGCGAGAAAACTCTTCCGCGGACGAGGAATAAATGGGCTCTCTCGTCTTTGTGTGGGTGGGGTGATCACGTCGGCTACGAGAGTTGGTTACACCCGAAACCACGGAGGGAAACGTCTGTTCGTCGATCAAGGCCTGCTGAACCCATAAGTCCTTCGACATTACTTCTCCCCTGGGCTTGGGAGCTTGTAAGAGGTCCCAGACTAGGCGAACAACTGGCACGAACAGACGAACCCTCGAACGCAACACTGTAACACTTTGCGTGTATCACTTTATCACTTTTGATTTTCTGTTTGCACTGATTTCACTGAACTCGAAACTTTAAGTGGTTTGTACCTGAAACACGCAATTCTATCCTTCATTAAAAGTTAGTAATTGCGAAAACAGTATTACAATGTAACAGAAAAACATAATGAAAGATAAATAATTCAGTGGCTGGAAAAGAGATTAAACACTAGATCAAATAAACTACGTTTAAAATCTCTCACCGCATAAAGTCTGAGAACAAGAATAAAACTCTAGAAACGTTTACCTTCTTCCCCTAAAGAGACTAGGGAGAAGAGCAAAAACGATAACAACGTTACCCGCTTGAACGAAACGTTTATCCTCCTCTCTCTCCCTCCGTCTCTATCTCTCTTGACTTAGCACCTGAGAGAAGAGCCCAATTATATATATCGTTAAAACATATTATTGTTAAAGGAAAAAAACTGAAAGGTTTCCCAAATAAAAATTTCCTTTATTAGAATAGAACCATTTAAGCTAAGAAAGAATGAACAAAACGCTAGAATCGGTTTACTCTTACTGCAACGTGACACCGTGATAGACTCTCTCTCTATCGTAACGATAGAGCGCAAGTTGAACGTTCTGAACGTCAACAACTGCAGAGACAAAACAAAACGTTAGTTCAACTTTGAAAACAGTACAAGACTATCAAAGAAATTCTTTCAAAAACATTAAAATGGCATAATATGTTAACAGGTAAAAACGAAATGACGGGCTCAAAGTTAATTAACTTCGGTTCCAAGAAAAGACCGCCTACTATTAGGAAAGGTCGAATATAAACAAATATAAAAATTAATTTTAATAAGTTTATAATAAAAGGAAGTTAATCAAAGAGGCCTATAAAAGGCGGAGAGATATAAAATAAATCTATAACTTTGAGCAAAATTAAGAGAGTCTATACTCTCTTCGACACCAACACTTCCGTCTAAGGGAAGGGTCGGCCATTTAAAAGTGAAAGAGAGTTCATACTCTCTTCGTACCAAAATTAAATCAAATTAATTCCAAAAATTTGCTAAGCTAATGATATAGCTTCCTGAATAGCGAAGGCTAAACTCTAGAGCAAATACATCATCAAATCGTGAGCAATAACTCCAGAATCAACAGCGTATCCATGTAGGTCTAGCCGGAGGCACGACAGAGGAAAAATTGAGGTGGTGTTGACAAGAAGTACTAGAGTACCTGACCACAGATGGCGCTGTGGTGTTCACCCCCACCTGTATAGCGATCGCTGGCGTATCCCTACCGTAGATTTCTGTCGGCAACAGAGTTGACAGCTACATGATTATCGGGTAAGATTAATATTGAAAATGTTATTTTACTGATATTCATCGAATGACTACACACTTTCTCTCCTCGTTTTCATTATCCTTGTATGACTGCAACATTCATACATCTGGCAGCAATTGCAGAGCCTAATGCTAGCTCAAATGTTCATTTCATTACAAATGAAGAAACAGAAGAATGTATTTTGGAAGATATTATTGCTTCGGATGGTACATAGTGGAAGCAAATTCTGGCTGATAAATGCTCAGGTGGCAGATGGTCAGAACAAAATATTTTACGAGAAATCCTTGGACCTACAGGCCATGCAAAAAGATGTATCACTGTTGGTAGCCCAGCAAGTGCATGGCGACTAAAGAATGACAAATTCGTAATACAGCACATCAAAAATTGTACAAATGCTGAAGCTCACAGACAGAATAAAAGCCAAAATCTTTCTAAATGATTAAAAACTTGAAGCATTTATTGCTGTTATGTATGCCCGAGGTATAGCAGGTAAGAATGACAGACCTGTGCATAGCCTTTTGAGAGATAAATGGGGTATACCACTATGCAAGAAAGCTATGTCAGGAAACAGATTATGTGAAATTCTACGGCTTTTGTGATTTGACTATAAATCTACGCGTTCAAAGAGACTCAAAACTGACAAATTTGCATTATTTTCTACAAAATGGAATAGATTTATAGATAACAGCATTGCTTGCTACAAACCTGGGCCTAATATAACTATTGACGAGCAGATCTTTCCTTGTAAGGCAAGATGCCATTTTACACAATTTATGGCATCAAAACCTAATAAGTATGGTCAGAAGTACTGGTTAGCTGTAGATAAGGAGAGTAAATATCTGGTGAATGGATTTCCTTATGTAGGTAAAGAAGAGCATCGTGCTATAGAAGAGAGGGTCGCTGATTATGTGGTCATGAGACTAATGGATCCCTATTTGAATAAAGGGAGAGATGTCACAACTGATAATTATTTTACATCGGTCAACTTAGCCAAGCAACTAAAGAAAAAGAGAACCAGTATCATAGGGACCATGAATAAAATGAGAAGAGAAGTGCCTGCGACAGCGAGAACCATGAAAGATAATTTGTATTCTACCAATGTTTACAAGTCTGGTGACATGACTCTCACAGTTTATCAGGGAAAACTGAAAAAAAAAAAAAAAAACAAATGTTGAAGTTCTTAGCACTCTCCATCAAGATGTTTCTGTAGAAAATAATGCTAAGAAAACACCGGAAACAATCAAATTTTACGACGAAACAAAACATGGAGTGGACATTTTGGACCAAATGGCTCGAAAGTATTCAGGGAGAACGTGCACAAGGCGATGGCCTATTCATTCCTTCCAAACTACCTTAGACCTGGCACCTATAAATGCATGGGTTATCCACAAGGAAGTGACAAAAGAAAAAATTACCAGGAAAGAATTCTTAGAACTATCCGAAGAATAAGCAAATATAAATATACAGTCAAGGAAGAAATTGGATCAGAGGGGAAATCAAGGAAATGGAGAAAACAAATATCAAAGCAGAGACCTAAAGAAATACTGCCAAGTGAAGGCTCATTGCAAGAAAAATCGTACAGTAGGAAGTTGCACGAGTTGTGAAAAATCTTTATGTGGGACCTGCACCTCAAAAGTTGAACGTGTGTGTAAAAAATGTAATCTGGAATAGATTCAAATGGATATTCATGTAGTTGCCTATCATATGATTACTAGGACATCTACCTCTTTATTTTCAAGATTTTTTTAGTTTCTTCATTCCTGTACACATTGGAATACAAAGGGTATTCCAAAAAATATAGTAAAAATAAAAGATCTATTAGCCCAATCAAACGTTTATCATTTTCTTCCTAAGACCAATATTATGTCACCTACAACTGAATAAAAGTACTCTTTATTTATGTAATAATGAATGTAAGAATCAATATATAAACTCTTATTTACATAATTAAGGATGAAAATATATAGGAGTCAAAATGACTCTCCGTGGGCATCCATGTGGGTAACTAAATTTGATTATAAGTATTTTTAAGAAAAGAACATTGAACACAATAATATTACATTGTTTGTATACAAAACTGGTTATAACAACAAAAAGAAATGATAGAAAACTAATTACCTCCTGAAATAACCAAAAAATCCCGTGGGAGTCAAAATGACTCCCTTTGGGCATCCACGAACATTGCTAAAGCCGGGCATCCTAGTGTTAATCTCCGATTTTATTGCAGACTCAAAACCCAGTTACAGAGGTCCCTAGGTTTGGATTACTTATCTATAGGAAGTAACCGATGACACGGATCAACTGTTGCCAAGTCCTGTGAGGACGCTAAGGCATTACCTCTAGCATACAAGATGAGCCCTCCTGCAGAACATTCAGCTGCTTGTCAGCGTCAAGAGTAAGGATTTGAGAAACAAGTTTCTTCTTGTTTCAAACAAGTCATTGACCATGCTCTCATTCCTTCCTCCATTGGTTAAGAGCGATGACCCAGAGCTCACGATGTTAGGGGCTTAAGCGCGTCCCTTGCGTTCAAAAGGAATTTCTGTGCCGTAGGTGTCCCTAACAGGCGTATAGAAGTGCGAGACATCCTTCTCCGCCCACTACCTACAAGACATAACACACAGGACCTAGATTAGTTCTATGCCCTGTGGTGGCTGCTTAGCAAGTGATTGCCTTCCTTAGCTCTTATACAACATTTAGCAGTTGTTCAAAGGCAGAGGTTTGAGTTTTAGTCTGGGAGTGTATGGAAATGACTAGCCTTTACTTTTCTTCATCTTCCACTCTCTTGGAGTATAGCATCAGAGACCCGGCAAGCTGGCTTCCATCAATTGTAGGTAAGCCCATTTTGCAAGTTGCCTGAATATTTCTTGGTTCTCGCATAGTTATATATTCCGTTATGTCTCCTATCTCCTGGTAAGGGGGAGTTGGGTGATTTAGGTCTCAATGTTTATAATGTCAAACCTGATGTTATACTTTACAGAAACCTAAATATAGTCACAGAGTAGTCTCTCACTCATTGACAATTACTGTACAGCCATTGACCTCACTGGTATTAAGACTAACAGATTCACGAGGTGTCAGGAATGCCATCCTAAGCGTAAATGTTGCAATTCCAGGCCAAGTTTTCAACCACTGGATCACACTTCCGCCCACCCATGGGCAAGTCTCCGACATAAAGAAAGAGAACTTGCATTCGTGCCGGAACAAATGACAAATTTGAAAGTAATTTGTATTTTTCCCAACTATACAAACCAGAGTTCTTTACACATAGTTGTCCCGCCATCACTCTACCCAAGTAAGTCCCGCTTGCAATCAAAAGTGGATAAGCTAATGAGTGAGTGGGCAAGTAGCGGGAGTGCTTGGCTCCCACCTCGCTCAAAGTGTTTATAGCCTGTACAACAGCTCATGCTGACCAGTCTCCAACTTAAAGAACTCAGGTTTGCAGTTAAGAAAAATACAAATCAATACCAAATTTGAGTGGCTAGGATAAATGCAACACAAATCTTCATAATCAACCAGTTATAATATTGTCTCCCAAAGGATTGAGCTTATAAACTAATTATATATCTTGTGTATTAAGAATTTTCCATAACATTCACCTTGTAATGAATCCATTGGAGAAGTTTAAAACTTCTGAAGATTTAATGCCCTACAATTTGAATTGAGTCAGGTATTTTCAATATTGATCTATTAGAACCTCGTTTCCAAAGAAAATTGGAAGCATACAGTAGATGATTTTTCTTTTCATAAACAAAGTACGATAATTTGTTAAAATTCAGTAAATCAAACTTAGTTTAGTAAAAATTACTTTAAAAATGGTTATGGTTATATAAATAACAGGTTGAATTTAAAACCAAACAACTAGAATATCTGACTTTATAAAACAAATGCACTCTTATTACAAATTAATTTTTCCTTTTTTTTTTTACAAATCTATCCATGGTAATGTCTTCACAAGATCAATTTTGTACTTAGCTGAGAGGAGGAGGCTGTGAAGACCATAGAAGTCATAGGACTGCAACCTAGCATAAACAAAGACAAGTTGAAAATGTTCAATGTACATAAAAGGTATGCATTTGACATCAGCATGCCACACATATGTGCTGAATGAGTTATGATTAAAGGTTTATGAGGATCTGTAAAAATACATACAATGGACACCTTGCAGTTGTGATAAAATTCAAATGTATGCTTTATGACAAATTGACACCTTTTAGTTGAATTTATAATGCAATGAGATGAGATGAGATTGGGGTTACAATATTGATTCAAAAGAACCCTGCTATATTTGTACAAGCTGTCCTGGCAACAATACATATTTCATCTTTAGAATATATAGAGGCTCTTAAAAAAATTCAAGCTTTCAAGCCAGGATTATTTCTATAACAATCAAAGCTAAACTCTCTATTTTACAAAATTATTGTACAGTAACTACATGACAATTTCGGCTTTAATAGATGTTGATCTTCGTACAGCTGGGAAACATATTTTTACCTGTCTCTTGCACATATGGATTTGAAAGTTTAATACACTCCCACTCCATTAATGGATTCATTCACTTGCATACGCACACACTCAAACCGGTGAAGAAAAAAAAAAAAAAAACTTGCTACAAAATATAACTACCACAATGTCACAAAAATAATTTCTACGCTCTAACTTCATCTAAAATAAGGTCTTTCAATAAATACCTAACCTGATCTATCCTGACAACTTATATGAAGCCCAATATGGCATAAACAAAGGCAATCACAACTATCTTCGTTTTAGTTCTAACTTGTAAAATATAAAATTTCACATTTAAACGAGGTTAAGGTAATTCTAAACTCCAAGCAAACACCATGCATACATTAATAATATAGGTATATATATATAATATATATATGCCTTAAAGTGGTATAAGGCTTTTTTTTTTTATTTAATTATAGGTTGTACTGTCCACATCATACATATAAATTACTATGTTTCAGAGAAGGAGTGTACTATATTTGTGCGATAATTGTGGTATAAAGTATTTACAATAGGAATGTGACATAGGTGAATCTGAGATTAACAAAAATTGCAACATTTTCTTTTTTTTTTCAAATCTACAGGTATGACATTGGCTACATACAATAATTTCTACAATAATGTCTGTATAATGCTAATTTTACTGATATGATATGAATAAAAAATAACATGCCTCTTGATAATGCAAAGTGTACCTGGTATGCATTTTCTACAGACATAATGTACATTAGAGTACATAAAAATTCTATGTACAATATATAACAGTACACGCTATTAGTCTATTGCATAATAATGTACAACAGCAGATAATAAGTCTGCACTGAAGTACTAACAACTCTGATAATAAATTTGATATCAAAAATTTAATTACATAAAAAAAAGGTTTCAACAAAATATTGTCTTCATTTGCAATTGTTTGATATAAATTTTCCCAATACTCAAATCTGGACATTTAATATAATTTAATATGAAATTTTAACCATTTTAACAAAGCTGCCAAGTTAGCTAATTTTACAATCTTCATGTTTCCCTTGAATTTTATGCTAAAGTAAATCTGGTAGATCTAGTATGAATGGATGCAAAATGCACCTTAGTTCACTTGAAAACAAGTCGAGGTTCCTTCAACAACTGAGAAATATTTAGTATAATTTTTACACTATGTACAAAATAAAAGATATTTTTACAATTTTTTAACTGCATATACCAAATCGTGATTCTCGAGTTAAAAAAAAAATTCAGATTTTTATTTAGTATCTGCAGCAAAAAAATAAAAAAAAATTCATAAAAATTCAAATATATTACAAGTCACTGAAACTATCACTACCTTTGACTTAACCGAGTTTTAAGACTTCGGAGTTTCTGACAAAAGAATGACTCTAAAGTTGCTGCACAGGAGCAGAATGAAGAATTTGGTGGGTTATAAAGGCGACAGTTATCGAAAACTAACATGACGTCACCGATAAACTGTGCAAGTCGCGGGTAAGACTTGGTTTCTACTCTGTTTTCAACAGTCTTTAGATCCATGGGCTCTTTCACAACTTTGTAATAATCGGGAACTTCCGATGGATCGACTGGTTCTAAGAAGGGCCAAGCATTTTTGTGTTGCTGTGAAAATAAAATAAACAGATTAGAATTTTTTTTTTAAATAATTCACAAAATCTCACAATCAAATATATAAAATAATCAGAATGTATTAAATTTCTTTAATTTCATATAAAAATAAAAATAAAAAGTACAGTATTGCCTGTTCTACAAAAGGTTCTAACCAGATCAATCAGTTTGTTGCTCCATACTTTCTATATTTTCAACAAGAGGCTTAAAGGTTATGGTGTTTTTTGCATCTTATATTCAAACCAAAAGCGGTGCACCGACAAATTCTAATTCAGCATTTTTTCCTCTTACTGAACTGTGATTACTGTAATAAATAGTTTAAAAAGACTACTTACTCCGATAATATCGAAAGCCTCATTCAAAGTGCATGTACAGGCAATTTTGCAGACCTGTTTTCATGCTCCCATTACTGTTATTGGCAAATATGTGACATGTAATTTCCTTATTCCACTACTGTTATTGGCAAATATGTGACATGTAATTTCCTCATTCCACTACTGTTATTGGCAAATATGTGACATGTAATTTCGTCATTCCATTACTGTTATAGGCAAATATATGACATGTAATTTCATCATTCCACTACTGTTATTGGCAAATATGTGACATGTAATTTCATCATTCTACTACTGTTATTGGCAAATATGTGACATGTAATTTCATCATTCCATTACTGTTATTGGAAAATATGAGACATGTAATTTCATCATTCCACTACTGTTATTGGCAAATATGTGACATGTAATATGTTATTTTCATTAGTAAAATAAATTTTTGAATATACTTACCCGATGATCATGTAGCTGTCAACTCTGTTGCCCGACAGAAATCTACGGTCGGGATACGCCAGCGATCGCTATACAGGTGGGGGTGTACACAACAGCGCCATCTGTGAGTAGGTACTCAAGTACTTCTTGACAACAAGAACTCAATTTTCTCCTCGGTCCACTGGTTCTCTATGGGGAGGAAGGGCGGGTCCTTAAATTCATGATCATCGGGTAAGTATATTCAAAAATTTATTTTACTAATGAAAATAACATTTTTCAATATTAAACTTACCCGATGATCATGTAGCTGATTCACACCCAGGGTGGTGGGTGGAGACCAGCATACATGTTAACAAAGAAGCTAAGTATCCCGAATCTTATTTTAGCCGTTATTCAAAATAACAAACATAAAATAAATAAGTACCTGGTAAGGAAGTCGACTTGAACCATTACTCTGCCTTTTTAAGTACGTCTTCCTTACTGAGCCTAGCGATCCTCTTAGGATGCTGAGTGACTCCTAGGTGCTGAAGTATGAAGGGCTGCAACCCATACTAAAGGACCTCATCACAACCTCTAATCTAGGCGCTTCTCAAGAAAGAATTTGACCACCCGCCAAATCAACCAGGATGCGGAAGGCTTCTTAGCCTTCCGGACAACCCAGAAATATTTCAAGAGAAAGATTAAAAAGGTTCTGGAATTAGGGAATTGTAGTGGTGGAGCCCCCACCACTACTGCACTCGTTGCTACGAATGGTCCCAGAGTGTAGCAGTTCTCGTAAAGAGACTGGACATTCTTAAGATAAAAGACGCGAACACTGATTAGCTTTTCCAAAAGGTTGCGTCGAAAATATTTTGCAGAGATCTATTTTATTAAAAGGTCACGGAAGTTGTGATAGCTCTAACTTCGTGTGTCCTTACCTTCAGCCAAGCTTGGTCTTCCTCATTCAGAAGGGAATGAGCTTCTCGTACTAACAGTCTGAAAATAATAGGATAAAGAATTCTCTGACATAGGCAAAGATGAATTCTTAACTGAACACCATAAAGCTTCAGACGGGCCTCGTAAAGGTTTTTAAAATAGAACTTAAGAGCTCTTACAGGACATAATACTCTTTCTAGTTCATTTCCAACCATACGATAAGTTTGGAATAACGAACGATATTGGTCAAGGCCGAGAAGGCAGCTCGTGTTTGGCTAGAAAACCAAGATGTAGAACATGTAGCCGTTTCGGATGAAAATCCGATGTTCTTGCTGAAGGCATGAATCTCACTGACTCTTTTAGCTGTGGTTAAGCATATCAGGAAAAGTCTTAAAGGTGAGATCTTTCAGGGAGGCTGATTGAAGTGGTTCGAACCTGTCTAACATAAGGAATCTTAGAACCACGTCTAAATTCCAACCAGGTGTAACCAAACGACGCTCCTTCGTGGTCTCAAAAGACTTAAGGAGGTCCTGTAGATCTTTATTGTTGGAAAGATCTAAGCCTCTGTGACGGAAGACTGATGCCAACATGCTTCTGTAACCCATGAAAGGGGAGCTGAAAGAGATCGCTCTTTTCTCAGATATAAGAGGAAGTCAGCTAAATGAGTTACAGAGGTACTGGTCGAGGATACGGATACTGACTTGCACCAGTTTAGGAAGATTTCCCACTTCGATTGGTAGACTCTAAGGGTGGATGTTCTCCTTGCTCTAACAATCGCTCTGGTTGCCTCCTTCGAAAAAACCTCTAGTTCTCGAGAGTCTCTCGATACTCTGAAGGCAGTGAGACGAAGAGCGTGGAGGCCTTGGAGTACCTTCTTACGCGTGGCAGACGTAGCAGGTCCACCCTTAGGGGAAGAGTTCTGGGAACGTCTACTAGCCATCGAAGTACCTCGATAAGTTATTCTCTCGCGGGCCAGAGGGAAGCAACTAGTGTTAACTTTGTCCCATCGTGAGAGGCGAACTTCTGCAGTACCTTGTTGACAATCTAGAACGGAGAGAATGCATATAGATCTAGATGAGACTAATCTAGTAGAAAGGCATCTAAAAGAACCACTGCTGGGTCCGGGATAGGTGAGCAAAGTATTGATAGCCTCTTGGACATCGAGGTTGCGAAGAGATCTATGGTTGGCTGGCCCCAGGAGGCCCAAAGTCTCTTGCCTACATCTCTGTGGAGGGTCCAATATGTTGGAATTATTGTCCCTTCCTACTGAGACAAACTGCTAAGACATTCAAGTTGCCTTGGAAGAAATTGTTACTAGTGAAAAGTCTAGACCTGTTGAACAGGAGAGGAGGTCACTAGCGAACTCGCACCATGTCAGAGAGTAGGTCCCTCCTTGCTAGGAGATGAACATCAAAGCAGGGAGTTGTCCGTGTTGACCTCCATTACTTTGTCTTGAAGGAGAGACCTGAAGCTTTTCCAGGTCAGACGTACTGCCCGAAGCTTCTTGCAGTTAAAATGCATTGTCCTTTGACTCGAGTTCCATAATCCCGAGCATTCCCTACCGCCTAAGGTCGCACCCCAGCCTACGTCCGATGCGTCTGAGAAGAGAACGTGGTTGGGAGTCTGAACAGTCAGGGGAAGACCCTATAAAAGGTTGATAAAGTCCTTTCCTCAGGTTAGACCAGACTTATCTTCCGGAAACCGGGATCGAGACCGCTTCTAGCGTCTTGTCCTTTTCCAGTGAAGAGCTAGATGAAACCGAAGAGGACGGAGGTGTAGTCTTCCAAGTGACACCAATTGAACCACGGATGACAGTGTCCTAACCAGACTCATCCACAGCCTGACAGGGCCGTATTCCTTCTTCAGCATCTTCTGGATGGATAGCAGGGCTGGGGATTGATCTTCTTGTTCAGCCATGTTCTCATCAGAGGGTTCCTCATCCGAAACTGATGAGGAAACGGCAACGGAGTGGGCAACGTCTGACTCGCTGAATCCGGTCGCACTGGTGGATGCGTGACTGAGCCGGACACAAGATCATGGTACTGCTGCACAGTCTGTGAACTGCCAACCATGGGGATGCGAGGAAGTACAGCGACAACCCGAAACTGTCTAGACTGTCTGGGTAGTACAGAAAACCCCTCATCGGGTTGCTGAGGTTGCCGCACTGCGTCACAACAAGTCACCTCTGCTGGTTGTTGAACGTCTTCCCAGTGACACACTGAACGTCCACAACCACCTCCGCGAGTAGCTTAACGTCAACGTGCGACTGGCAACCCACACTGGGTCGCACCGGTGGAGGAACCATCTCAACTGGCGGACGTGAGTAGGATACCTCAGCGTCAACAGGGCGTACAACCAACCGGTAGGAAGGTCGTTGGCAAGAAGGTTCTTCTCCGTAAAAAATCCTCTATCAAGGACTAAGCTTGGACTGCATGTCTTGCAACAAAGCCCAAGGTCTATGGGAGCAGGTGTGGCAACAGACGGGGTTAGCGACTGAAGCGGAACCATTTACCCTCCCTGGAAGCATGTTATGCTTAAATTAAAGTCCATAGGAGGCTAAGCAGCTTAAGGCTCCTCTCCAAATGACAGAGTCCTCAAGGGAATATCAGAAGGAGGGAGAACAGCACTTTCTCATCTACAGGAACCATATCCGAGAAAAGCTAGGTTCTCTCAGTGAGGGTTTCACTGGTGCAAAAGCAGCAGACCAGAAGGCAACGTTATGAAACTGCTTGACAGTCTGTGAACTGTCAAAAACTGAACTGTCAACCACAACAGGAGCGTGAGGACATACAGCACTGGTGTATAAGTAGCAGACCAGAAGGCAACGTCATGTAACTGTTTGACAGTCTGTGAGTTGGCAACAACCAAAGTTGTGTGGGGAAGCCTCAACTCCTGACTGACTAGTTTGCTGCAGGCGAGTGGCGGTAACCACAGTGTGTTGCGGAGGCTGACACACCGTGTCAAAACACGGCAGCTTGTGGTAGCTCACGCACGGCAACGGAGTGCTCTGTGTGTGGGAGTCATCATACATCTGGCAGGGTTGACTGTGCATGGGTGGAGGAGCTCTCACAACAAGAGTGTGAGAGCAGGAAGCCATGCCGGGCGCACAACCGTGGGAGGTGTAGGCCCACGGGTGCATCGTCAACCTTCTCCGCAGTCGGAGTGTGGGAGCTGGCAACAACAAAAGCAGAGGGCTGGTGTGTGGGAGGGGCTGCGGTGGGTTGTGGAGCATGCTGTATGGTATGCGGCGCATGCTGCATGGTCTGCGGCGCATGCTGTAAGGTATGCGGCGCATGCTGCATGGGTTGCGGAGAATGCCGCATAGTGCTGGAACCCGGCAGCTCTACAGAACCTTCCCACTGCTGATGCGGTAGCTCACGCATGTTAACAGAAGGTGCAGCAAGAACATGCGTCTGGCAGGGTGGACTGCGCATCGGTGGTGGAGCTCTCACAGGTGGAGTGTGGGAGCAGGCAGCCGCAGTATCTGCTGAGCGCACAACCTCGGCGGGTTGTAGGTTAACAGGTGCATTGTCAACCTTCCAGCACGATACTCCTGCATGAAGGAGCAAGCTGAGACTGTATAGTCTGCAGCATGGACCACTAGGGTCTATGAAAGACAACAACAAACGGAGCTACTGTCCGTTGTGACTGAGGGTCTAAAACAGCTGGTGCGGCAACAGACGGAGTTACTGCCTGTTGCGGTACCACCTTGCCTCTCTTGGGAGGTGTGCAGTTGTCGTAATGCAGCGAGTCCGAACTGACCCAGTGGCTACACCTAGGCCGTTGGACTTGCGCGGAAGGGACCGACTTGCACTTAAAAGCTGCAAGATTTGGTCCATGGTTTCTGCGAGAAACCTCTTCCGCAGACGAGGAATAAATGGGCTCTCTCGTCTTTGTGTGGGTGGGGTGATCACGTCGGCAACGTGTGTAGATACACCCGAAACCACGGAGGGAAACGTTTGTTCGTCGATCAAGACCTGTGGAACCCATAAGTCCTTCGACATTACTTCTCCCCTGGGCTTGGGAGCTTGTAAGAGGTATCGGACAAGGTGAACAACTGGCACGAACAAACGAACCCTCGAACGCAACACTGTAACACTTTGCGCATATCACTTTATCACTTTTGATTTTCTGTTTGCACTTATTTCACTGAACTCGAAACTTTAAGTGATTTGTACCTGAAACACGCAATCCTATCCTTCATTAAAAGGTAGTAATTGCGAAAACAGTTTTACAATGTAACAGAAAAACATGATGAAAGATAAAGAATTCAGTGGCTGGAAAAGAGACTAAACACTAGATCAAATAAACTACGTTTAAAATCTCTCACCGCATAAAGCCTGGGAACAAGAATAAAACTCTAGAAACGTTTTACCTTCTTCCCCTATAGCGACTAGGGAGAAGAGTAAAAAAACGAGAACAACGTTACCCGCTTGAACGAAACGTTTATCCTCCTCTCTCTCCCTCCGTCTCTATCTCTCTCTCTCTCTCTCTCTCTCTTGACTTAGAACCTGAGAGATGAGCCCAATTATATATCGTTAAAACATATTATTTGTTAAAGGAAAAAAACTGAAAGGTTTCCCAAATAAAAAGTTCCTTTATTAGAATTACAACCATTTAAGCTAAGAAAGAATGAACGAAACGCTAGAATCGGTTTACTCTTACTGCAACGTGAAACCGTGAAATACTCTCTCTCTATCGTAACGATAGAGCGCATGTTGAACGTTCTGAACGTCAACAACTGCGAATTAAAATAGCATAAATTCTTAACAGGAAATACGATATGACGGGCTCAATGTTAATTAACTTCGGTTCCAAGTAAGGACCGCCTACTATTAGGAAAGGTCGCATATAAACAAACATAAAATTTAAGTTTTATAAGTTTATAATAAAAGGAAAGTTAATCGAAGAGGCCTATCTACCAAAAACCTAAACACACTTCCGTCTAAGGGAAGGGTCGGTCATAAAAAGTGAAAGAGAGTCTATACTCTCTTCGACACCAACACTTCCGTCTAAGGGAAGGGTCGGCCATTTAAAAGTGAAAGAGAGTCCATACTCTCTTCGTCACCATAATTAAATCTATCCAAAAAGAGTTCAGGTTTTGAAATGAAGATAAAACCCCTGCATAGCGAAAGCTCAAAACTGGAAAAGTGTACTTCACCAAAAAGTTGTGAAAACAAATCCAGTTAGGGACGGCGTATTAGTAGGTCTTGCCGGAGGCACGACAGAGGAAAAATTGAGTTCTTGTTGACAAGAAGTACTTGAGTACCTACTCACAGATGGCGCTGTTGTGTACACCCCCACCTGTATAGCGATCGCTGGCGTATCCCGACCGTAGATTTCTGTCGGGCAACAGAGTTGACAGCTACATGATCATCGGGTAAGTTTAATATTGAAAATTCCTCATTCCACTACTGTATTGGCAAATATGTGACATGTAATTTCGTCATTCCATTACTGTTATAGGCAAATATATGACATGTAATTTCATCATTCCACTACTGTTATTGGCAAATATGTGACATGTAATTTCATCATTCCACTACTGTTATTGGCAAATATGTGACATGTAATTTCATCATTCCATTACTGTTATTGGAAAATATGAGACATGTAATTTCATCATTCCACTACTGTTATTGGCAAATATGTGACATGTAATTTCCTCATTCCACTACTGTTATTGGCAAATATGTGACATGTAATTTCGTCATTCCATTACTGTTATAGGCAAATATATGATATGTAATTTCATCATTCCACTACTGTTATTGGCAAATATGTGACATGTAATTTCATCATTCCATTACTGTTATTGGAAAATATGAGACATGTAATTTCATCATTCCACTACTGTTATTGGCAAATATGTGACATATAATTTCATCATTCCACTACTCTTATTGGCAAACATGTGTCATGTAAAAGTTTTGAATTTGAAGGGAATAGTTTAATCCTTGGGATTCAGAAATCAGCTGATAAAATCATCAACCGGCTATGGTTGTCAAGAAGAGTGAAATAACTTAATGATGTGACAAATCTTCTTTAAAGTTAATGATGTGACTGATCTTTAAAGTTAAAGATTTTTAAAAAAAAATCTTATATAATTAAAAAAAAAAAAACCGAACTAAATATTTTGTTTCCTTTCAAAAATGAAAACCTCCAATTTAGGCCATCCTATGCAGTAGGGTGGGCAAATTGTGAACTGAAAAAAAGGAAATGGATGAAAGTGACGCCTACTCAACTTAATATCAAGCCTCGGGATGTCCTGTGCAAACAGGATAAGTTTTTGAAGAGGAGAAATGGGAGTGGTTGAATGGAACTTATTCCAGACAAGTTAAAAGTAGCTTTCAAATAAAAGTACAGAGACAGGAATTATAGGTACACATCAATCTGAGGAATTGCACCCACTCCTCCCCTTACTGCGTAGCGAGTTCTTTTATTTAGCCCTGCCGATCATCTCTGCCGTTTTTCCCTACAATATCTGTTAGCTTACTC
>NC_090742.1:67665281-67770281 GCF_036898095.1 Palaemon carinicauda | reverse complement strand
CATATGAGACACCGTTGCAAGGGCTAACTATGCCTTAACCTTAACCTGAACGTGAACAAGACACTTAGAAGTGACTAATTAAATGAAAATAATATTGAAAAGAAAAAATACTTTTCACGCACAGAACAAGACAAAATAGAATAAACGAAATAAAAATAATTAAAATAAAATACACCACACAGCACTTGAAACATCGTTGCAAAGGCTATAACTTAACCTTAACCTGAACGTAAACAAAACACAAACAGAACTTAGAAGTGACTAATGTAAACAAACAAAAGCGGCTTTGGGTACAAGGTTGTGGAAGTTTCTAATATCAGTCGCCTTATTTCGTATGTTATGTAAGTTTAAGTGTGTGCAGAGTTGAATAATCGTGAATTGGCATGTTTTATGAAATAAGCAATCTTAGTAAATCAGTGGTTTTATTTATAGAATGAGATGAAAATCGGTTCAACAGTGGGTCTATCGTTGTGTTTTCCTTTATTTTACCCTAATTGTGGCTGCAGTTGGCTCTATTTTACCCTAATTGTGGGTATAAACCTTTATTTATTAAGTTTTCTCTATTCCCACATACCGTAGGCCTACTACATTAGCCATCTTAGGCTATTGTTAACTACTATAGGGTTTGAATTCTTCAAGCTTTGGGGGTCATTCTCGGTTACGGCTAACTCAGAATACGGTAGCGTTAGCCTCCCCGTTTGGTAAGAGGGTAAGGACACGGTTTGTACTATCAAGCAGGACAATGCCCTAGAGATTGACTATATATATACATATGATCAGTGCCCAAGCCCCCTCTTCACCCAAGCTAGGTCTAGGGAGGGCCAGGTAATGGCTGCTGATGACTCAGCATATAGACCTATAGGCTCTCTGAACCCTTCATCCTTCGCTCACAAGGATAGTGAGATTGCAGCGGTCAAAGAAACTAACAAGTTTGAGCGGGATTCGAACCCCAGTCTAGCGTTCACAAGTCAGGGATGTTACCACATCGGCCACCACAACCCTACATTAAGTGGCTAACCTCATATCATGAAAATGTTCCTGTTAACAGTTTTTATAACGTTAGCATTATGATTTTTCTCCATTAGCGAAGATATCGAGTGCTATCTCAGCTTCATGGTTACAGAGTCACATTGTCACGCTGAAGTGTATTCCATCTGAATTTAAATTGTTTATTAGTTTTAATGTTTTAAATTCTTAATAAAAGTGATTTAGTGACTCCTCTGATAGAATTAATCTTGCCATGGCATTGTTTGAATTATGTTATTCTTAGTAAAGAACATGTCTTTGGCTTTCCAAAACAATGCCATTTATGCATAAGTGTATATAATTATGCATATTAATCAGCATATGTAATGATGGTGAAGTACGATATGGTAATTTTTTTATTCATAAATTCTACCTTTACGAGTTAAGCATTATCCATTTAAATATGGTTTAGAAGAAGTGCATATACTGTATGGTAGTGGAATGAAATTCGACTGTGAAACTCTTGTTTTCAATTATAGTACTCTATTATTGTACATTTTTTGATATTTTGGAGTTTTGCAGTTGACAGAACTTGAGCTAGGGCTTTCAGATGATCCATATTTATATATTTCAAAATTCAGGACTATAATTCAGTCTGTTAGTACACTAGAAATAACGGCAGATGATTTTATACAGCACTTCGCATGGTCAGGCCTTAATGAACAATTTAAGAAAGAGTTGGTCCAGATTACCAATCAAACTTGTCCTAGCTGTAAGGATATTAAGGATAACTTCTTTACTGCCACTGAAAGGTATGAGAATGCTAGGAAAATTTCAAAGTTTAAAGGCCCCGCTATTTCTGGAAATTTTCAAGGGAAGAAGCAGGATACTTCAACTAGTTTGGCTATCAAAGTGGACTCTAATATTAACAATGCATAAAAAAAGCTGCAACTTATGCCAAAAGGTAGATTCAAAGGATATTAATCACTTTATGTCCAAATGGTGGGTGAAACTTATGATTAAATCTTTAATTGTTGCAGGGTGCTTGGGGTTCGTGAGGTGATGAATTAAGAATTAAGATCGAGAATTATGGAAGCTGCTTGTGCAAAGAACTCGTCTGAATCCGGAAATGGATCCTCCGAGTTGCAGGTAATTGGTGTGAAAAGCTGAAAGATATTACCATAATATGTGTAATATACTGTATAGTAATCCACTTCTTTGGTGATACTTCAGAGTGGTAGCTGCCACATGGGGAAAATACTGTACTGTAGTTTTCCTGTAGCTTTTTTCATACTTTAATCTTTTAATAAATTTTTTAGTATAGTGTAGAAACCATATGGTGCATATACAGTAGAGTATAGTGCCTGCATTCAAATTCTACAATATTTTACAATATTTTCATCAATCAGTACATAAATCGAAAGTTCTTGCCCAGGCTGTTTTAAGTAGCTATTTTCTATTCTGCTCTGACTTTCTTATCAAGAAGTATTAACGACAAAATTTCAAAATGGTTCTCATAATTGTTAATGTTTTGCATTGTGATTCAAATTTACTTTTAGTATCATATTTTTGTAATCAGTTTGTTTTGTGGATATTTAATTTTTATAGCAAGAAACTGAACAAGACAGTGACGGCATTTGGAGTACAGCCTCCGAATACAAAAGTGATGTGGAGAGTGATTTGATATCAACAGATTCAGTTTCACATGAGCTGCTGACTGTCAGAGATAAGACTGGTAAGATCTTTAGTGTTAGTTATGCCTATCAAAGCTTAGAATTATAAGAAACTTATTGTACCAAAGAGGAAATTCTCTTGCAACAAACAAATCTTGTATATTATATATGTCTTAAGGCCTGGAAAACATCACTTGAGCAATATCTGGTCATCACTTGAGCAATATCTGGTGAGACCTTTCGTCACAAGGGCTGAATCCTTTACCAAACCTGCTGCCATTTTGACCTCATGTGGAGTTCAATGTTCCTGCAATGTTTAGTCATGTGCATGGTAGAGTTTGGAAACTGATTAGCATATTTGTAGAAAATAGTTATGACGCAGAATACGCAATTTGTTCCGTAACCGAAATACAAACCACGCTATTTACAAAGGGTTTACTTTTAGCGCAGCTGAAATGACGAGCCAATAGTTTTTAACGAGGGTTAATTACCCCCGCGCTAGTTAGCGGGGGGTGGGGAAGGGTAGCTTGCTACCCCTCCCCCCTCCACACACCGGTGACTTGCTTCACTTCACTTTTGGCTCGGCGGTGATCAGACGTGTTTGCTCATCGCCTTCGTGACAGCCTTTAACTCTCTGCTTTTTCTTTTCAGCGTGTGTGTTGGTTGGAAGTTGACCTTCAGTTATTTTCTTTACTATGCGTACATGCCCTGGAGTTGCCGGCCATCCTTGTGGGACTTTCATGTCGGACGTTAATACGGATCCACACACCCTCTGCCCTCAATGTCGGGGCCGACGGTGTGACCAGGAGAACATGTGCTGTGAGTGCAGGGAGTGGTCTGCCTCCCAGTGGGAGAGGTTTGGCCGTCGGCGTAAGAAGAAGTCCAAGAGAGACCGTTCTCCTCCGGGGTTAGCCTTGAAGGAGGAAGGTTCTCGGGACTCTTCTTCCGCCGCCCAAACCTCCTCCGAAGCTCCCCCTCGTCCGTCTCCTAAGGAGAGTCGGCCGAGGGGGAGAGCAGGCCCTTGTTCTGTTTCCCGACCTTCGGTGGGGGAAGAGGGCGTCGCCTCCCATAGCGAGGCGGTTCCCCCTCCTCCTCCGGGGGAGGTTATTGATAATGCCTTATCCAGTGATGATCTTTTACAGATTTGGTCGTCCCTGGGGCTTAAGGGCTTGCCCTCCAGGGTCGCTCTTTTTGACCTTGTCTCGTTGGGGGCCGCTGTTAAGCAGTCGCCGGTGGTAGCAGAGGTAGACCCTCTGTCTATTGTCGACGTCGTGGTGACAGAGGCCTCCGACGTGGCTGGGCCTTCCGACGCAGGTGCTGTTGCTGGTAATGGTACTAAAGGCTCTCCTCCTCCTTCCGTGCATCCTTCGAAGGGGGAAGTGAGTCCTTCGGTCTTGACTGCTGCCCAGCTTCCTTCTGAGGGAAGTGTTTTGACGGAGACTCCCCTTCGGAGGACCGATGGTCCCGACGATCTCCCCCGAGGCCGCCTCCGCCGTAAGGCTCACCGTCCTCTTCGCCACAAGGGCCTCCCTTCCCCTTACAGGGGGACTAAGAGGTGCCTTTTTGGGTCTTCGTCCTCCGGGAAGGACTCTCCTCGTCAGCCTCAACCTACTGCTCCGCCCTCCTTGAACCTCTCTGCAGACCGCTCACCATCTCCTGCCGGATCTTCGCCTTCTGGAGAACTCGTCACCCGACGGGCAACGGTCCCTTCGGGGCTAAGGGATTCTTCCCTTACGCGAGCAGTGCTAGCGCACAAGCGCTCTCCTGCTCGCCAGCGCTCTCCTGCTCGTCGACGATCTCTTGCTCGCCAAGACTCTCCTGCTCGCCAACGCTCACCTGCTCGTCGGCTCTCTCCTGATGTTCGCCCCCCTCGCCAGCACTCTCCTGCTCGTCAGCTCTCTTCCGAGCGTCAGCGCTCATTTGAGGACCCTCGTCCTGCGGTCTCTGACCACCCTTTAGTTCCTGCTGAACTCCCTGCTCACCATCTGCCTGGTCCTGTGGCTACGCAACATCGTGCTGCGCGTGTGTCAGAAACACATGTTCGCCAACGCGCCAGCGATCTTCCCGTTCCTGCTCGTGAACGCGCCGCGCCACCTGTCCTCTCACAGGACACGCGTCGACCTTCTGCTCGCCAGCGATCACCTACGCGCCAGCGATTACCTCCTCGCCAGCGTTCACCTGCTTGCCAGTGCGCACAGGCGATCTTAGTATTGCCTATTCAACAGCGACAACTAGCGCGCCGACGTTCTCCAACGCTCCTAAAGGAACATGGTTCGCCAGCTTCAAGCTCGCCATCGCGCGATCGCCCGCCTGCACATGCTGCTCGCCATCGCTCGCCATTGCACGATCGCCCTCCTGCGCATGCTGCTCGCCATCGCACGACCCTGCACGATCGCCCTCCTGCGGATGCTGATCACCATCGCACCCCATCATGCGATCAGCCACCTGCGCATGCTGCTCGCCATCGCTCGCTCCTGCACGATCGCCCTCATCGCACGACCCTGAACGATCGCCCTCCTGCGGATGCTGATCACCATCGCACCCCATCACGCGATCATTCACCTGCACATGCTGCTCGCCATCGCTTACCATTACGCGGTCATTCACCTGCGCACGCTGCTCACCATCGCACACCAGTGCGTCGACATACCACATCGCGCCATCGCCAACTTGAGTGACTGCACTCACCAGCTCGTCATCGATCGCCTGTGGATCTACATCGCCAGCGATCTTCCTCACCTATGCGGCAGCACGATCCCTCGCTGTCGCGCCAACGCTTGCGTTCGTCGCCTCGGACACGTGTTCATTTACCTGCCCACCCTCGCGCCCACTCGCCTGCGCGCCCGCGCGACCACGCGACCGCTCGCCTGCGCGCCCCGCGCGACCGCTCGCCCGCGCGACCGCTCGCCCGCGCGACCGCTCGCCCGCGCGACCGCTCGCCTGCGCGCCCGCGCGACCGCTCGCCTGTGCGCCCGCGCGACCGCTCGCCTGTGCCCCCGCGCGATCATCCAACTGCGCGCCCGGGTGATCGCTCGCCCGCGCTCCCGCGCGACCATTCGCCTTCGCGCGACCATTTGCCCTCGCGCGACCATCGTTCGTGGCGAATTCCACAGGCGATGGTAGCAGCAGGGACGCGTACTCCTAGACGGCACTCGGGATCACCTCCATCCAAGCACAGGTTGGTACTGCAGGACGAAGAGAGGTCAGTACAGCATTCTTCCCCACCTTCTTTTCAGGCAGGTACCGTCGTGTCCACTCCAAAGGATCGCCCGATCCCTTTCCCTTTAGCGAGGATTTCGGACTCTGTGTCCTTGGAGCAGCAGACTTGGTTTGGTCCACTGGCACGGGCGTTAGTGAGGGTTATGAAACCAGCACTCGCCGACCAGGGTAACAAACCATCGGCTGTCTCTCCTACGCTGAAGAGAAAGAGAGGAGTGGACTTCGTGGTGACTTCCCCCAGGGCGAAGTTGGTTCCCAAGAGGTCGGTCTCGAAGGTCCCTTCTCCTGCACGAGTACTCTCTCCTTCTCCCGTGGACGAGGCCTTTCCGTCCTCAGGTGAGTCCAGTGGGGCGGTAGTCTTCCCCTCGGCACCAGGGGGGGAGACTTCGCTTCAGGCAGGAGAATCGTCTCGTGAGGAAGGGGCCCCTCGAACCTCGTTGTTGGGATCCTGTATCCCTCCCAGGAGGGAACCCAAGGATTCCAAGACCGTCCCTAAATCCTCTGCAAGGATTCGTCAGGAACCCACGGCTACCCAGGGGAATGTCCACGTATCACCCCAGGAAGAGATTCCTGGGGCAGAAGACTTAGCTGCCAGCCCGCAGGGAAGAGAACAGCAAGAGTCCGAACATGTCTTCTGGCAGGTCCTAAGCCTGATAAGACAATTTAACAGACTTACGGATCCAGTCATCGCCCCCCGTGAAGGCAAAGACACGATTCTGGATGAAGTGTTTGACGTTCGGAAGGCCCCTAAGACCAGTGCAGCTCTGCCCTGGTCTCGGGGGCTGAAGAGTGCCAGGGCTAGGGCCAACGCTCAGCTCGCACTTCTTGCCTCCTCCAGTCGTTCCACTGCCGGGAACAAGCTCATCCCTCCTCCTCGCCTTCAGCAGAGGAGGTATTTCGAGATCCTGGGTGAGCACAACCTCGCTCTTCCTCTCCATCACTCTGTGGAGGAGCTGGCGAAGGGAGTTCCCCTTGAGAAACTCTCTGCCCGGCAGGTGTCGTTCTCGGCGGCAGAGATCCCTCACCACAAGAAGGTCGCTAAGTGTGCCATGCAGGCCACTTCGTGGCTGGACTTCTGACTAGGATCTCTGGGCATCCTATTGCGATCGGAGGACTTGTCCAAGGAGACCAATAGGAAGGCCCTAGAGACCTTCTTGCTCTCGGGCACCCGCTCCATCGAGTTTTTGGCGCACCAGGTTATCACCCTGTGGGCCAACTCGGTGTTGAAGCGTCGCGATGCTGTGTCCGAGAGATTCCATCCGAAGGTCCCCTCCCCGCCGTAGATGTGTGTAGGCTCCGACATGCTTCCCTTCTGGGGGAGAGCCTGTTTGAGCCTCAAGACATGGAGCGAACGGCTGAGAGGTGGAGGAAATCCAGCACGGACTCCCTCCTCCACAGGGCCCTTACAACTCGGCCCTATAAGCCTCCAGCCCCGCCACAACAGCAGCAACAGCCTCGTAAGGCTTCCAAACAGGCACTGGCAGCTAAGAGAGTGGTGTCTAAGCCCCAGCCCTTTCCAGCCAAGGTCAAGAGGGGCGGTAAGTCCTCCAGGGGAGGCAAGACTCCTAGGGGTGGCGGCCACGGCCGCAAGCCCTAGGGGTGGCAGTCCCCCTGCATGTCCACCTGTGGGGGGATGCCTTCAGCGTTGCGTCCGCAGGTGGCAGCAACACGGGGCCGATGCTTGGACGGTCTCAGTGATCGGCCAGGGTTATCGCGTCCCGTTCACGACATCTCAACCTCCCCTGACAGCGAATCCAGTGTCGTTGAGCTCCTAAGCCACGGGATCGGCAAAGGGGCTGGCCCTTCAGGCCGAAGTCAAGACCATGCTTGAGAAGGGTGCTCTCCAGGAGGTCGTGGACGGCTCCCCAGGCTTCTTCAGTCGACTCTTTCTTGTAAAGAAGGCTACTGGAGGCTGGAGACCCGTCATCGATCTTTCACCTCTGAACAGGTTTGTCAAACAAACCCGGTTCAGCATGGAGACAGCAGACACGGTCAGACTTGCGGTGAGACCACAAGACTTCATGTGTACACTGGATCTAAAGGACGCGTACTTCCAGATCCCAATCCATCCGTCTTCCAGGGAGTACCTGAGATTCTGCCTAGACAACAAGATCTACCAGTTCAAGGTGCTGTGTTTCGGTCTCTCCACAGCTCCTCAGGTGTTCACCAGAGTGTTCACCCTGATTTCATCTTGGGCGCACAGGAACGGCATTCGTCTCCTTCGTTACCTAGACGATTGGCTGATCCTAGCAGACTCGGAGTCGACCCTTCTTCGGCACCGAGACAGGCTTCTGGATCTTTGCCAGAATCTGGGGATCGTGGTAAACCTCGAAAAGTCCTCTCTGCAGCCGTCCCAACGACTGGTTTATATAGGCATGCTAATAGACACCAATCTCCACAAAGCCTTTCCTTCAGACGACTGGATAGCAAGGCTGAGGAGGGTGGCAGAACCTTCCCTCAGGCGAAAAGAACTCCCCGCCCAATCGTGGTTGCGTCTCTTAGGCCACCTATCCTCCCTGGCCCGTCTGGTTCCAAACAGCCGCCTCAGGATGAGATCCCTTCAATGGCGGCTCAAGTCCCGGTGGAATCAAGGATCCGATTCCCCGGACATTCTGATCCCAATGGGGTCTCTGGAACAGACGGACTTGCGGTGGTGGCTGGCCGACGAGAACCTGCGGAAAGGAGTGAGTCTTCTCGTCCTCCCCCAGGAATTGACTCTGTTTTCGGACGCGTCAAAAGAAGGGTGGGAGGCGCACGTTCTGAACCAGAGGGCCTCAGGCCTTTGGTCAGAATCAGAAAAGTGCCTACACATCAACCTGCTAGAATTGAAGGCCGTCTTTCTGGCTCTTCAGCAGTTCCAACGGTCCCTGGCGGGTCACTCCGTGGTGGTGATGAGCGACAACACCACGGTAGTGGCTTATATCAACAAGCAGGGAGGCACTTTTTCGCAACAGCTATCCCATCTTGCAGTAGAGACTCTGAGGTGGACCGAAACCCACTCGATAACACTATCAGCTCGCTTCATTCCTGGCAAGAGGAATGTGCTCGCCGACAGTCTGAGCAGGGCTTCGCAGATAGTGAGTACCGAGTGGTCTTTGGATCCTCAGATAGCCAACAAAGTCCTGACTTTGTGGGGTTCCCCGACTGTGGACTTGTTCGCGACAGCCTTGAACTTCAAGCTGCCCCTGTACTGCTCACCAGTCCCGGACCCCAAGGCACTCTGGCAAGATGCTTTCCAGCAACGGTGGGACAACATCGACGTGTACGCCTTCCCACCGTTCTGTTTGATGAGAAGGGTGCTCAACAGGACCAGACTATCGGTCAACTGTTCCATGACTCTAGTAGCTCCGCTATGGCATCACGCGGAATGGTTTCCAGACCTTCTGCAACTCCTGATGGAACTCCCAAGGGAGCTTCCTCCACGACACGAGCTTCTCAGACAACCCCACTCCGGCGTCCCTCACAGGGCCGTGGCCTCGCTTCGGCTTCACGCCTGGAGACTATCCAGCGTCTCCTCGCGGAGAGAGGCTTTTCGCAACAGGTTGCGGAGAGAATGTCTTGGCACCTGCGAAGGTCCTCTGAGGGAGTCTACCAAGCAAAGTGGAGAGTCTTTTGTGGTTGGTGTCGTGGAAGGGGTATCTCTCCACTCGATGCCACTATTCCAGCAATAGCGGACTTCCTCGTGTATCTGCGAGAAGAAATGCGCCTTTCTGTCTCGGCAGTGAAAGGCTATCGCTCAGCCTTAAGCTTGGCCTTCAGATTGAAGGGCGTGGATATTTCTTCATCACTAGAACTCTCTTTACTCATACGTAGCTATGAGCTTACCTGCCCCCAGTCGGAAGTGAGACCCCCTCCTTGGAACGTGGTTCGAGTCCTCAGGTCTCTTAAGAGACCTCCCTTCGAGCCATTACGCCAGGCCTCCGATCGCCACCTGTCTTGGAAGACGGATTTCCTACTCGCCTTGGCCTCGGCCAAGCGAGTTAGTGAACTTCATGGTCTCTCATACGACATCGCCCATTCAAGGGGATGGGGGGAGGTAACGTTCAGGTTCGTCCCTGAGTTTGTGGCCAAGACTCAGAATCCTGGAGTGCTGGATCCTCGGTTCGACTCTTATAGGATCGCGAGTCTCCGTTCTGTAACAAACGACCCAGATCAGCTGCTACTATGTCCAGTGAGGTGTCTGAGGCACTACTTGAAGAGAACGGCAGCAGTCCGTCCTCATGTGCGAGCTTTGTTTGTGAGCACAGGCAGGACAAAGAGGAGGGTCACCAGGAACACCATCTCAGCTTGGATTCGAAGGGTTATCTACCATGCCCTGAATCCTGACCCTCCTCCGTCACGTCGCCCTCGGGCCCACGATGTCAGGGGTATTGCTACATACCTGGCCTTCAAGAGAAACTTCTCTGTGACGCAGGTACTTCAAGCTGGGGTCTGGAAGCGTCAAACGACCTTCACAGCCCACTACCTGCAAGACGTGACCCACAGGAGCCTCGATACGTTTTCTATCGGCCCTGTGGTGGCTGCACAACAGCTGGTCTAACCTCAGGCTCCTTTTTGGACAAGTAGCAGTAGGTTGAGGGCGTTGTTACCCGGTCTTAGTCTGCGTGAATGAAAGAGTATGTCTGTCCCTTACTTCTTTCTTCATTCTCCCCTCTCTTGGGGAAGCAGCATCCTGGTCCTCGCATAGCTGACCTCAACCTCTGCAGGTAACCCATGCTTCTTTGTGCTCCTAGTATTAAGCTTAATACTGTTGCGTCTCCCATACCCTGACGAGGTGGTATGGGGAACGTCCTATCCTAGAATTCTTATCTGAAGGTCTCAAGGTCAACTTCATAGGACGAGTCACACTCTCCTCCTCACACTGCTTATGTAGGCCACTCGTTCCTAGCGATGCTAGGAACTTGTGAGGTACAGGGGCTCCCTCTCTCTAGTGCTGCTCACTGAGGGATCGAGCCCCCGGGCAAGCCGAAGTCAGTAAGGCTGGGGACTTTCCACCCTTCCTAAGGGGTAAGTCACCCTTTGTAAATAGCGTGGTTTGTATTTCGGTTACGGAACAAATGACAAATTCGAAGATAATTTGTATTTTTCCTAACCATACAAACCTTAGCTATTTACACATATGTGCCCGCCATCCCTGACCCCCAAGTCAAGTCCTACCTCTAAGTGAAGTGAAGCAAGTCACCGGTGTGTGGAGGGGGGAGGGGTAGCAAGCTACCCTCGTTAAAAACTATTGGCTCGTCATTTCAGCTGCTCTAAAAGTAAACCCTTTGTAAATAGCTAAGGTTTGTATGGTTAGGAAAAATACAAATTATCTTCGAATTTGTCATTTTAGGCAATTTCCTAGACAAGAAGTTTTGAATGTATATTTGTTCCTACATGACTACTACCCTTTGTCTTATAGTATTATGATTATTATTATTACTATTACTTGCAAAGCTACAAACATAGTTGGAAAGCAGGATGCTATAAGCCCAAGGGGTCCAACAGGGAAAATAGGTTAGTGAGGAAAGGAAATAAGGAAAAAAACTGCAAGAGAAGTAATTAACAATTAAAATTAAATATTTTAAGAACAGTAACAAAATTAAAATAAATCTTTCATTTATAAACTGTTAATACTTCAAAAACAAGAGGAAGAGAAATGAGATAGAATAGTGTGCCCAAGTGTATCCTAAAGCAAGAGAACTCAACCTTAAGACAGTGAAGACAATGGTACAGAGGCTATGGCACTGCCCAAGGCTAGAGAACAATGGTTTGATTTTGAAGTGTCTTTCTCCTAGAAGAGCTGCTTACCATAGCTAAAGAGTCTCTTCTACCCTTACTAAGAGGAGAGTAGCCACTGAACAATTACAGTGCAGTGCAGTAGTTAACCTCTTGAGAGGAGAAAAATTGTTTGGTAATTTTAGTGTTGTCAAGTGTATGAGGACAGAGGTGAATATGTAAAGAATAGGCCAGACTATTCAGTGTATGTGTAGGCAAAGGGAAAATGAGCCGTAACCATAGAGAATGATCCAATGTAGTACAGTCAGGCCAGTCAAAAGACCCAATGACTCTCTAGCATTGGTATCTCAACGGGTGGCTGGTACAGATAAGATTCTGGCCAAAGCTGGTAATGGCCAATGAAGGATTATCAAGGTTCTAGCAACCACTACCAATATCTACTGGTGGTACAGGTCTGACAGCGCTCAGCACCTTCATTCTGATTCTGGCCATTGAGCTGCACAGTCGTGTTCTCTGCCCTGAAGAGGTTTCCGTGGGCTTGCCCGAAGGAGGAAGCCGTCCCTGTCGATCGCTCGCATGAGCTGACTCGACAAGGATGCCCGCCGAAACGGCGACTCCCTCCTCTGGTCGGGAAGAGTCGTCTATTTCGCGGCCTTACGCCTATCTGACGAGGACCTTGGGTCCTTCCGAGGGTCAATCTGTGGCTGGCAGAGGCCCTTCTAGGAGGGCCGTCTCTGTGCGCCAAAGCTGCTCCTCCTGAGCTTCTTCCTCGGGGACCTTGATGGCCTCCTTCCATGTCGCGATCTGGAACAGGACTTGGAATGAGAGTGCCTTCTCCTGGAACCGCCGACGGTGAGTCTTCCTTCTCTAGGGTGCCTTTAGCTGCGGAGGTACCTGAAAAACATGCCCAAGAAGCGGGCGAAGAGACAGGGACATTTTTTACACCACAAGGGAAAATCAGACGAGACGTGACCCGCGAGCACCAGGGCACCGTCTCTAAGACACCCACTAACCTCACCTTCAGGCCCACCACTTGCCTGGAAAGAATCTGCTACCCCACTATCATGAAGAACAGACTCCTGGGGAAGAGCCACTGGCTTCTTCCCCTCAACTGACTTACCTCGTCCCCTACTCTGGGTAGGGGAAGGTGGTAGGGAAACTCTAACTGACGTTCCTCCTGGAGACGTCAAGGGCGAAGAGGTGCTAGCCTTCTTGGTCGACCTCTAGGAAGGCTTCTTATTCTTGGTGCCGAAGCGTACCCATTGCACCTCTGCCCCTGCACGACGAGCACAAGACTAACAAGCACAAAGGAATATACTGTAAAAGCACAAAGCACAGGTAAAAGCACTAAGCACGAGGGAGAGCACAACGGGCCATGCGGTAACCACACGGTACACTTGAGTCGGGGACACAAGGGTCGCACTGAGATAAGAGGAGCGTCGAGATGATATCACGACGCGACCAGAAAACTTACTGGAGATCACGACCCAAGCTCATATGTGGCCTACCTCGGGTTTGCCCTCAGGGCACGTGTCCTTCCGCTGGGCCTACCATTACAGAAAATGGGAGTAGGGTAAACTCCTAAGAAAGTGTTTTTCAGTAAGTATGTTAGGAAAAATACAAATTGCTAATAATTTGTGATTTTTCTAATTTTCTCTTTTTCTCATTCCAGTATGAGTGTGAAGGAACTGAGCAGAATGCTGATGTATTCCAGGGCTGTCTGATTGACACTTTGGCACCTTTATATATAAGGTTGAGGTTGATCCTCACCCTTTGTGTCCAACATGTAGAGGGCACTTTGGACTCCCTTGTGATATGTGCAAGGAGTGGTTGTCCTCCCAGTGGGTGAGATTTCAGAGTAAGAGGAAGAAGAGATCTAAGTGCAATCATTTTCCCTCAGGTTCATCCTCGAGATCAGAAAAGTCGGCAAGATCCCGACTTCTTGCTACCAAAACTCATCGCTCCAGCCTTCTTCAGTTAACTCTTCGAAGGGCTAACCAAAGAAGATCAACGACCTTTGGAGTGAAAGGCAAGCTACCAAGGTGATAGACCTTCCTGCTTCCCTTAGAGAAAAATGGAGACCTCCTCTTGCGGATGAACCCCAGTCTTCAGTTACGGAAATCCTGGTCTAAGCGCAGGTGTGCCATCACCCTTGTTTCTGCCTATAAGCATTCACTCCTATGACAGAGAATTTGTCTCCAAGTTCTCTGCCTACTCCTCTGGGGGTGTTGTAAGCATTTTTTTGTATATGATCAGTCAGCCCTTGATATTTGCGGATTCGGTCATTCGCAATATAGAGAACAGTACTGTATAACCTATTAAAGAATAATTCACCCATTCACAATTTCACAATAAGTACTCTCATGAGGCGACGATTTCAAACTGACCTCGCTCTTTTGCACCCAACATGCCTTCCGCACTGCACAACACTCCATCTCTCGCTAACTTGTCCTCACTCTGACATCATGTTTCTTTGCTTGTGCATCTCCTGCTTTAGTCCTCTTTGTACCAGCAAATACATTTGATTTTTTTCCATAGCTGTGTAAATAGTACCTATATACTGTAGTGATATGTACAGTAAATTGTGTTTAAAGTTTTGTACTGAACAAGTTCAAGTGTGACATGCAAGAGACAATGCCTCGAGTTTCATCATGCTTCACGACATGTTACTGTGTAGAACTTTGTACAAAAATGATTAGTGGTGTTTGTACTGGTTACTTTTTATTTTCATTGTTTGTGTATCACTGTTAATATTAATGTATTGCTATACAGTACTGAAATATACACGAAATACCGTAATTTTAAATATTTAACTTAGCCGGTGAATATATAATAGCTGCAACTCTGTTGCTCGACAGACACCTACAGTAAAAAACTCGCCAGCGATCGCTATACAGGTTGCGGGTGTGCCCACCAGCGCCAACTGTCGGCCAGATACCACTCTCGATGTAAACAAAGACTCAATTTCTTCTCTGTCGACGTGTCGACAAGACGTACTTTACTCGCTGTTGAACCTGGAGTTTTTCCCATCATATTTGGTGAAGTACTTTAATTTGGTTTGAGCTTTCGCAGTACAGGTGTTTTTCTTCAAATAAATCCTTGAACTCTTTTTTGGATCGGATTAATTGTTGATGACTTAGATCGTTTTTTTGAATTTTCCCTTGACTAATTCAAAATGGCTGACCTTTCACAAGTTCCCAAGTTCAGAAAATGTAATGCTAGGGACTGTCATAGGCGTCTTCCAAAGGCTTCTCTCGACCCTCACACTGTTTGTTCCAATTGTCGGGGTAAAACCTGTCAATTGGAAGATCGGTGTGAGGAATGCGTGGGCCTTTCGGAATTCGATTTTATCGAATTTGTGAAATATACACGCAGACTAGAGAGAGATAGGGTAAGGAGAAGTTCTTCTAGGTCGGTAGATTTTTCCTCTCCACATGCCCCTGAACCTAATCCTTCCCCTGTAGTGGTTGTTCCTAACCCCCCTCCTAGCACTCAGGAACCATCGATGCAAGACATGATGCGTGCTATCCATGCCTTGGGGGAGAGAGTTGAGGCCTTAGCAAGTGACCGAAATCAACTCATGGCGGACGTAAAGGAACTAAAGTGCCAAAGTGCCACGGCGGAAAGTGTTAAAGTGCCTAGTGTTTCTCAAAGTGTTGTGAACAGTGTTGCGCTCGAGGGTTCGTCTGTTCGTGCCTGTCGTCCTCCTAGTCCGGGACCTCTTGCAAGCTCCCAAGCCCAGGGGAGAAGCAATGTCGTACGACTCATGGGTTCGAGAGGCCTTGATCAGCGAACAGACGTTCCCTCTATGGAATCAGGCGTATCTCCCCAAGATCGCCCCTACCAACGTAAGACGAGAGAGCCCATTTTTACCTCGTCGTCCGAAGGTGTTTCTCGTAAGAAACCTTGGACCAAGGTCTCCAGACCTTTGAAGCGTAAATCGGTCCCTTCAGGACAAGTCCAACGTCCCGGTTGTAGCCACTGGGACAGTTCGGACCCGTTGCCGTCATCGGATGACTGCTCGCCGCCTAAGAGAGGCAAAGTTGTGCCGTATCAGTCGCTCACTCCGTCTGTTACCGCACCTGCTCCCGTAGACCCTAAATGGGTGTTACTGCAAGACATGCAGTCCAAGCTTGCGTCCTTGATGGAGGACTTCAATGCGGAGAAGGTTGCCGCCGAACCTTCTGGCCAACAACCATCCAAGCGGTCTGTTGTGCGTCCTGTTGACGTTGAGGTAGCTTTCTCGCGTCAACAAGTTGGGGTTGTACCTCCACCAATGCGACCCAGTGTGGGTTTCCAGCCGCACGTTGACGTTAGGCAACGCACGGAGGTGGTTGGTGACGTTCAGGACGTTCATCAACCATCAGAGGTGACTTGTTTTGACGCCGTGCGTCAACCTCCGCAACCCGGTATGGTGTTGACTGCACAACCCAGACGGTCCAAACAGTCTCGGGTGGATGCTGTGCGTCCTCGCGCACCTGTGGTTGTTGACAGTTCCCAGACTGTTCAGCAGTTCCAGGACGCTGCGTCCGGCTCCGTCACGCATGCACCAGTGCGACCGGACTCGGCGAGTCAAACGTTGCCCACACCTTTGCCGTTTTCTCATCAGTTATCGGATGAGGAACTGTCAGATGAGGACGTTGCTGAACCACAAGAGGATCAACCTTCAGAACTTGATGAACCTAAGGCAGTTCAACCATCCTTGGACTTTAGAAAAGTCATGGCTGTGTTTAAGGAGTTGTTCCCTGACCACTTTATTTCTGTGGCTCCTCGTTCGCCGCCGTCAGAGTTTGTCTTAGGCGTTCCGACTACCATGCCTGCCTTTACTAAACTCGTTCTCTCTCGCTCATCCAAGAGAGCTTTACGGCTGTTGGGCGATTGGTTAGAGACCAAGAGGAGTTTAGGGAAGACAGCATTTGCCTTCCCCCCATCTAAACTCTCGTCTAGATCGAGCGTCTGGTATGCCACGGGAGAAGTTCTTGGCTTGGGAGTTCCTGCCTCTGCCCAGGGCGACTTCTCAAGTCTTGTAGACTCTCCCCGTCGCCTTGCCATGAGACGCTCGAAGATTTGTTGGTCACCCTCGGACCTGGACCACCTTCTTAAAGGTATATTTAGGGCGTTCGAAGTCTTTAACTTCCTAGACTGGTGTTTAGGAGCCCTTAGTAGGAAAATCTCTTCTGCTGATAAGGATGTTTCCTTACTCATTATGTCCTGCATGGACAAGGCCGTCCGTGATGGGTCCAACGAACTTGCCGCTTCATTCACGTCCGGAGTCCTGAAGAAGCGAGAGTCTCTATGTTCTTTCCTGTCTGCTGGAGAGACGCCATGCCAAAGATCGGAGCTACTCTTTGCGCCCTTGTCCAAGTGCCTATTTCCTGAAGTCTTGGTCAAGGAAATTGCCTTGTCTTTAGTGCAGAAGGACACCCACGATCTTGTTGCGTCCTCAGCTCGCAAAGCTCCCCCTTTGCCTTCATTGTCTGCCAGACCTAGGATAGACACTCCAGCGTCTCGATTTATCCCGCCCTTTCGTAGCAGAGCCTCCAGCAGGGGAGGTGCTCGTGCCGAAGGGAAGAGAGGGAAGAGGAAAGGATCCAAGTCCTCTAAGGGCAGAGTCTGACTGCCCGCAACTTCAGACAGCAGTAGGTGCCAGACTCAAGAACTTCTGGCAAGCCTGGGAGAAGAGAGGCGCAGATCAACAATCTGTGAGGTTGCTCAGAGAGGGGTACAAAATCCCTTTTGTACGCAAACCCCCTCTAGCGACGTCCCCCATCGATCTCTCTCCCAGGTACAGAGAGGAAGAAAAGAGACAAGCCCTGAAACTGGAAGTGTCTCTTTTGCTAGAGAAGGGAGCGGTGGTCAAAGTCTCGGACCTTCAATCACCGGGGTTTTACAACTGTCTCTTCCTAGTATCAAAGAAGACAGGAGGGTGGAGACCGGTGCTAGACGTCAGTGCTCTGAATGTCTTTGTCACAAAGACAAAGTTTACTTTGGAGACCACAAAGTCAGTCCTAGCAGCGGTCAGAAAGGAAGACTGGATGGTCTCTCTAGACCTAAGGGACGCCTACTTCCACATCCCCATTCACTCAGACTCCCAGCCTTTTCTGAGATTCGTCTTCGAAGATGTGGTGTACCAGTTTCGGGCCCTGTGCTTTGGCCTAAGCACAGCTCCTCTCGTGTTTACGAGGCTTATGAGGAATGTGGCGAAATTCCTCCACTTATCGGACATCCGAGCCTCCCTTTATTTGGACGACTGGCTTCTCAGAGCCTCTTCCAGTCGTCGCTGTCTGAAGGATCTCAATTGGACTCTAGATCTGACCAAGGAATTGGGACTCCTAGTCAATTTGGAAAAGTCGCAGCTGGTCCCATCCCAAACTATTCTGTATTTAGGGATGGAGATTCACAGTCAAGCTTTTCGGGCTTTTCCGTCGGCCCCCAGAATAGATCAAGCCCTGCTCTCCATCCAGAAGATGCTGAAGAAAGAACGCTGCTCAGTCAGGCTGTGGATGAGTCTGGTAGGGACGCTGTCATCCCTGGAGCAATTTGTATCACTAGGAAGACTACACCTCCGTCCTCTTCAATTCCATCTGGCTTTTCACTGGAAAAAGGACAAGACGCTCTCGATCCCGATTTCCGAAAAGATAAAGTCTTGTCTGACTTGGTGGAAGGACAATATCAGCCTAAGAGAGGGTCTTCCCCTGGCAGTTCAGATACCCAACCACGTTCTCTTCTCGGACGCATCGGACTTGGGCTGGGGCGCGACGCTGGACGGTCGGGAATGCTCAGGTCCGTGGAACTCGAGTCAGAGGAGCATGCATATCAACTGCAAGGAGCTTTTGGCGGTTCATCTGGCCTTGAGAAGCTTCGAGTATCTCCTTCGAGGCAAAGTGGTGGAAGTAAACTCGGACATCACCACGGCCTTGGCGTACATCTCCAAACAGGGAGGTACCCACTCACTGACGTTGTACGAGATCGCAAGGGACCTGCTCATCTGGTCAAAAGATCGAGGCATCTCCCTAGTAACGAGGTTCATCCAGGGCGACTTGAACGTCCTAGCAGATTGTCTCAGTCGGAAAGGTCAAGTAATTCCAACCGAATGGACCCTCCACAAGGATGTGTGCAAGAGACTTTGGGCCACTTGGGGTCAACCCACCATAGATCTCTTTGCAACCTCGCTGACCAAGAGGCTTCCAATCTATTGCTCTCCAGTCCCGGACCCAGCAGCAATACATATAGATGCCTTCCTCCTAGATTGGTCACATCTGGATCTTTACACATTCCCACCATTCAAGATTGTCAACAAGGTACTGCAGAAGTTCGCCTCTCACGAAGGGACAAGGTTGACGTTAGTTGCTCCCCTCTGGCCCGCGAGAGAATGGTTCACCGAGGTACTTCGATGGTTAGTAGACGTTCCCAGAAGTCTTCCTCTAAGAGTAGACCTTCTACGTCAGCCACACGTAAAGAAGGTACACCAAAGCCTCCACGCTCTACGTCTGACTGCCTTCAGACTATCGAAAGACTCTCGAGAGCTAGAGGCTTTTCGAAGGAGGCAGCCAGTGCGATTGCTAGAGCAAGGAGAGCGTCTACCATTAGAGTCTACCAATCGAAGTGGGAAGTCTTCCGAGACTGGTGCAAGTCAGTTTCCGTATCCTCGACCAGTACCTCTGTAGCCCATATAGCTGATTTTCTCTTGTACCTGAGAAAAGGACGATCCCTTTCAGCTCCCACTATCAAGGGATACAGAAGCATGTTGGCCTCGGTCTTCCGTCATAGAGGCTTAGATCTTTCCAACAATAAAGATCTGCAAGACCTCCTTAAGTCTTTCGAGACCACTAAGGAGCGTCGTTTGGCTACTCCTGGGTGGAATTTAGACTTGGTCCTAAGATTCCTCATGTCAGACAGGTTTGAGCCTTTACAGTCAGCCTCCCTGAAAGATCTCACTCTTAAGACTCTTTTCCTGGTATGCTTAGCCTCGGCTAAAAGAGTCAGTGAGCTTCATGCCTTCAGCAAGAACATCGGATTTTCGTCAGAAAAAGCTACTTGTTCTCTGCAACTTGGTTTTCTAGCCAAAAATGAGCTACCTTCTCGTCCTTGGCCTAAATCTTTCGATATTCCTAGCTTATCTGAGATCGTAGGCAATGAACTAGAAAGAGTCTTATGCCCTGTTAGAGCTCTTAAGTTCTACTTAGCTCGTACTAAACCTTTACGAGGCCAATCTGAAGCGTTATGGTGTTCGGTTAAGAAACCATCCTTGCCTATGTCAAAGAATGCTTTGTCATACTTTATCAGATTGTTAATACGAGAAGCTCATTCACACTTGAGTGAGGAAGACCGATCTTTGCTTAAGGTTAAGACGCACGAGGTTAGAGCTGTAGCAACTTCCGTGGCCTTTAAGCAAAATAGATCTCTGCAAAGTATAATGGACGCAACCTATTGGAGAAGCAAGTCAGTGTTCGCGTCATTTTACTTGAAAGATGTCCAGTCTCTTTACGAGGACTGCTACACACTGGGACCATTCGTAGCAGCGAGTGCAGTAGTGGGTGAGGGCTCAACCACTACAATTCCCTAATTCCATATCCTTTTAATCTGTCTCTTGAAATGTTTTAATGTTGTTTTTATGGGTTGTCCGGAAGGCTAAGAAGCCTTTCGCATCCTTGTTGATTTGGCGGGTGGTCAAAGTCATTTCTTGAGAGCGCCCAGATTAGGGGTTTGATGAGGTCCTGTTGTATGGGTTGCAGTCCTTGATACTTCAGCTCCTGGGGTCTGTCAGCATCCTAAGAGGATCGCTGGGCTCCGTAAGGAAGACGTACTTACAAGGCAGAGTAATCGTCTAAGTCGACTTCCTTACCAGGTACCTATTTATTTTGGTTTTGTTATATTGATAACTGTCAAAATGAAATAAAAACTCTTAGCTTATACGATGTAAACATATTTAACTGGTCTCTACCCACCTCCTTGGGTGTGAATCAGCTATTATATATTCACCGGCTAAGTTAAATATTTAAAAATGATATTTTAATTATAAAATAAATTTTTGAATATACTTACCCGGTGAATATATAAATGAAACGACCCTCCCTTCCTCCCCAATAGAGACGCAGTGGGATGAGAAGAAATTGAGTCTTTGTTTACATCGAGAGTGGTATCTGGCCGACAGTTGGCGCTGGTGGGCACACCCGCAACCTGTATAGCGATCGCTGGCGAGTTTTTTACTGTAGGTGTCTGTCGAGCAACAGAGTTGCAGCTATTATATATTCACCGGGTAAGTATATTCAAAAATTTATTTTATAATTAAAATATCATTTTACAGTAAGGTAGATAATGTAATATATTTACTGTACCATTACTACAGTACAGCTTAATTAGCTAAGGTAACACTCTTAAGAATGGGACTGAGACAGGGATGTGTGATGTCACCGTGGTTGTTTAACTTGTATGTTGATGGAGTGGTGAGAGAGGTGAATGCTCGAGTGCTTGGACGAGGATTGAAACTGGTAGACGAGAATGACCATGAATGGAAGGTAAATCAGTTGTTTGCAGATGATACTGTACTGGTTGCAGACGCAGAAGAGAAGCTTGGCTGATTAGTGACAGAATTTGGAAGGGTGTGTGAGAGAAGGAAGTTGAGAGTTAATGTGGGTAAGAGTAAGGTTATGAGATGTACGAGAAGGGAAGGTGGTGCGAGGTTGAATGTCATGTTGAATGGAGAGTTACTTGAGAGAGGTGGATCAGTTTAAGTACTTGAAATCTGTTGTTGCAGCAAATGGTGGAGTGGAAGCAAATGTACGTCACAGAGTGAATGAAGGATGCAAAGTGTTGGGGGCAGTTAAGGGCGTAGTAAAAAATAGAGGGTTGAGCATGAATGTAAAGAGAGTTCTGTTTGAGAAAGTGATTGTACCAACAGTGATGTATGAATCGGAGTTGTGGGGAATGAAAGTGACGGAGAGACAGAAATTGAATGTGTTTGAGATGAAGTGTCTAAGGAGTATGGCTGGTGTATCTTGAGTAGAAAGGGTTAGGAACGAAGTAGTGAGGGTGAGAACGGGTGTAAGAAATGAGTTAGCAGCTAGAGTGGATATGAATGCGTTGAGGTGGTTTGGCCATGTTGAGAGAATGGAAAATGGCTGTCTGCTGAAGAAGGTGATGAATGCAAGAGTTGATGGGAGAAGTACAAGAGGAAGGCCAAGGTTTGGGTGGATGGATGGAGTGAAGGAAGCTCTGGGTGATAGGAGGATAGATGTGAGAGAGGCAAGAGAGCGTGCTAGAAATAGGAATGACTGGAGAGCGATTGTGACGCAGTTCCGGTAGGCCCTGCTGCTTCTTCCGGTGCCTTGGATGACCGCGGAGGTAGCAGCAGTAGGGGATTCAGCGTTATGAAGCTTCATCTGTGGTGGATAATGTGGGAGGGTGGGCTGTGCCACCCTAGCAGTACCAGCCAAACTCGGCTGAGTCCCTTGTCAGGCTGGGAGGAACACAGAGAGGAGACGTCCCCTTTTTTGTTTCATTTGTTTGATGTCGACTAACCCCCAAAATTGGGGGAAGTGCCTTGGTATATGTATTTGTAACACTCTTAAGGGATCTCTGTTTTTGGCAGGTTGACTTGCAACATCCTAACTCACTGTATACCTGTACATAGCATATATTTACATAACTACTGTAAAGTGCAGTATTTTGTTTACTGTACAGTAGTTAATATAACAATAACACTAATATACAATGAATACCCTAACACAATAAAAATTAAAAGAAAAAGTATCAGTATGATGCCACTAACCGCTCTGTATGAAGTTCTACGCAGTAAGTCTGGATCTTACATGTTTACCATGTAAGGTAGCTTAATGTACGTATCACATTTTGTACTAAAATCACTATAAACACATTTAATATGTACAGGTTTTTTACATTTTTTTTTTTTTTTAAACATCATGACATCATTCTGCACATAAAGGACTAAAGCGGGAGATGCACACAGGAGTGACGATGCAAGACTGAGATTAAGTCACTGATAGATGGGGTGCAGTGCTGTGTGGAGTGGGAAATGGTGCAAAATAAGCGGGGTGAAAAGGAGCGCGGTCAGTTGAAAACCCTCAGGCCACAAGAGTACATATCGTGGAACCGCAAATACTGTATGTGATTTTTAATTTACAGTAATAGATTATGCAGTTCTTTATATAGCAAATGACTGAAACTGCAAAGATAGAACCTATAAAGAAGGAGGGCTGACTATAGTCACAATGTCTGGTAGAAAAACTGTCCATAGGCAAATTGTCTGGTAGGCATAATGTCCAAAGACAAACCATCTGTAAGCAAACAGTCCAACGGCCCCTGCCAATACAATGTACTGTACACTTTTTGTTGCTGTTTTAACAGCATTCCTGCTGTTTATTCCTAGAGGGAGGACTACTGATGAAGGTGTAAATTGCAACTGATAACAAGAGATATTGTTACAGCAGCTAGAAGAACTTCATGTTACAGTATTCCTTTATTTCTACCACATTTTTGTCTCCTAGCGCCAGCTACGTATCCACACTTTCATCAATTTTGGAGTGCACTTTTGGTGATACGAAAAAAAGGCCTCTGCCCTTTTTTTTATTCCCTTTTGTGGACGAAAAGTCCTTTTAGACCGATCTATAGGAGTTACATTTTCGTGATTTTTACTGGTTCTCTCTCCATGGGAGAGACAGTGTTGCCCAGCTCTGCACCGAGGACAAAGAAAAAGACGATAAACTTTTGCGCTCACCTGTTCAAGCTCGCACCCCCCAGTAGTGTTCTACTATACATTAGCATGCTATCAGGGTCTCGCACTGTTTTGCAATCGCACTCTTAAGGGAGCCACCTCACCTGTTAGCAATTGTGCTTTTAAAGGAGCCACCTCACCTGTTAGCAATCACGCTTTACCTGCTTACGATCATGTGCTTATGGGAGCACCACCTTACTGGCTTGTGATCGCTTGCTTTTATGGGAGTTCAATCTCACCTTTTCACGATCGCTCACTCCAAGGGAGCGTCACCTTACCTGATTCCGACCAAGCGCTCCTACTAGAGCACCACTTTATTAGCACTATACTCCAGTAAGAAGCTCTCTCTCTTTGTTAGTGCCTGGGTTTCCTTCTGCAAGAGTGAATTCTCCTACAGGAATCTTGGATCGGGTATTACGAGCCAACATGTTGACGCACTTGTTTCAAAGCATTTACAGTACTCTCACAAGTGAATTTTGATGCTGCTATTAGTGCATACAGTATTTTGCGAGAACTGATGCTTCCTGTTGAGTGCATTCTCATGAGATTTGAAGATCTTATATGCCCTATAATTACATCTCTTGACACCCACTCTAGGGTGCATTCTCCTTCATACAGACAGTATGAACATCTGTAAGAGATTGAGTACGAGAGACGGTGTTGCCAGTAGTGACTCATTGGTCTCACTCAATTGACCTGGCATATACAGACTCCCCAGACAGAGCATGCACTGTGGACTGTGGATTGCAGGCACCTCCTTTCAAGCGCACCACTTGAGAAAATGCGCTCTCCCGTTAAAGTGCGCTAGGAGGTCCAAAGGCACTTATGGTATATGCGTTTTCCCTCTAGTAGGGGTGATTCTTTGGATCAGGTAGCTACTTTAGGAACAGTTGGCAAGCGCCCATGTGTCATACCTTAGTTACAATTGCCTCTCTGTACATGCTCACCTAGATGTGAGCAAGGGTCTGACCACACACCCCTCCTTTAGTACAGTAGCAGACATCCACCCTCCAAGAAGCTTCCCCGGGCAGGAGAATACTCTTATATGCAACCCCCATGCAGCAATGTGCACCTTCCCTTTAGGTAGACCACAGCCTGCAGGCTTTAGAGCTTACTATTTGCCTAGAACGCTTGCTCCTTATGGCTCTTGAGACCTAGGGGAAGATTTCACAACATTGAGTTAACAGATTAGACTGTGAAGTTCTATCATAATCAGTCTCCATTGAGCACATGCTCTCATCCCCATAGGAAGTCCTGGTTACTCTATCCATCTCCCGAGATCTCTTCAGCTTAGGATCATAAAGAACTCAGATACCAAAATAGGTAGGAGCAATCTCCTAGGACTAGATCCCTGTCTGGAAGGAGATTCCAAGACATTGGGACTGAGAGGATATAGCTGGTAACCATACAATGTTACCAGAATCCCACAACTTTTCAATTCTGGTTGTGACTAAATGACTTAGGAGTAAATCCATATAAATAACTTTGGGTTGTATAGTAAATATACAATTTATATGAAATTTTCTTTAGTTTTTATTATATTTAATTCTCCAAGAAGCTTTTGATATATGGTTTAATTCCTATTTTATTTTAGAATTTCAAATTCCTCAATATTTGAGTAGACTGGTTCCTTGCTGTTGTTCAGAAAAATTTATTTTTCATAGTCACTTATGGTATAGGAAATATTTTGGCTTTTGTAAAATCAGTTATACAATTTTTACGTAAGTGAAACATACACCATTTAATAATATATCTGTAATATTTTTTGTTTTTATGAATCTAATTTACGCCACTTCCTTGCATCATCAGCTCTTGACCAAGAGGAGGGCCTAAATGAAATTCAGCAGCTAATCTCGGATGCAGAATCCTTAGCCTTAGAGAGAAGACAGAGTATATCTAGCAGCAGTTCAGTGACAGATGACCTAAATCATAAGGGACAAAGAGCTGAAAGTGTGAACAACAGACCAAAAGAAACAAAGGTCCATCCTATCCAGCAAACAAGTTTTGAAAATGATGATTCAGGATACTATGGTAAGGGTGAAGTTTCTGAGGGCACTGTGAGTGCTGCAAAGCATAGCAATTCTTTTAAAGGCCAAGGTACGCCCTGTTTTGGTGATATGCATCAAAGCATGCAAAACATTAAGACAAGAGAAGCTGTGGACTACACAAGGTTAGATTCGCGCTTGAATAGATCGACGCAGACCCCCTTTAAAAGTGGTTATCCTGTCAATAACTCACATGAAGGGTCAAAGGGTAATCAGACTGATTTTGCTCCTCTGCAGAAAGTGTTTGTCAGGCATGACCCTGAAGAAAAACAATCATTTACTAAAGATGTGAAAGAAGTTTGTAACTCTTCTATCAAGGAGAGCCGTGAAACATTTGATGGGGATTCGTCACTTAAGCAATCTGAATGCATTGCTTTTGCTTCTCCATCCAGTAACTCGCAGTACCGAAGGTAAGATTTTGAAAGTTCCCATATAAATGAAATTGTGCTGAGTACTATTATAAACAAATGATGAAGATTTTTAAATGAAAAAAATCACAGTAGTATTATTAAAATATTTGACAATATGCCAAATTTTATTTCTTGAAAAAAATCTACTGTATAGTTGATTAAGATCTCACTTCAAAGTAATTTTATATATTTCTGAAGGAATGGATTGTATGGAAACGAAATTAAATTCTACTTAATTCAATTGCATGAAGACTTAAGCAAAGTAAGGCATATACAGTATCATAACACTACCAATATATAGTTGGAAATACTGTATCAAAGAGTTAGGATTTGTCTATATTATTTGAAAGTTCATATGATGATTGTTCCAGTTTTTTTATCATCTGCTCTAATTCTTTCTGGAGAAGCCCAAGATGACAGCAGGTAGATAAAATATAAGTAATTATTGCTTATGCTTAAAACGACACTTCAGGCAGGAAGGCTTGATGTTTATTGATTTTTTTATTTTTCCCCTAAATGAGATTTATTGTGCACATTCTTTTTAAATTACAGATGTAACACAGCTTATTGCTATTAATTTTTACTACTTTTTACTGCTATAGTTCACTAGTTTTATATTACTTAGTCTTGTGATTAGATAGTTTTTTCTTAAAATAGGAATAGACATTATTTATTCTGAATATATAAGCATTTTAATTTACTTATCATAGTTTTAGTGAGTGCATGTTTGCAGTATCCTTGATATGAATGTGTACATGCAAAATGCAAAACTCTTATTAAATGATTTACCTTTACATCCAATAAGTACAGGCACTAAGGTAATCAAGTTTATTATGTGAAACCTCTCCCTCTTAGGGGATTTGTCTGTCCTATTCGTCAAATTACTCGGAGCTCATTTTGCTTCTCAGATCTTTTCTAAATTTCAAATTGATACTGTATTGTGTGTTCAATATGAGAATTACCTTGTTGATTTTAGGTAATGAGAGCTTAGGCAGAGGTGAGCGGGGGAAAACTCATAACCCCATAAATGAAAGCTCTGTCTTGAAAATGTTTATGATTGTGATGATGGTACATCACAAATTGCAAATTATATTTGTGGTCCTTTTATCTATTACAGTACAACACAGAATTAAATATAGTATAAATATTTTTTCTATATGTAATAATAGGACCATGACTTCATTGAAGCTGGAACAGCTGTTGAGCTTCTAACAAGGTAAACACAGCTGGCTCCTTGGTGGTGGGTAAGATCCCCACACCTGACACGTAGTGCTCCCCGCTCTCAACTTCAGCTGCTGTTCTGTGCACTCGCATTTCCTGGCGTCCTGCTTTGGCTGGATTTACGCTTATTTCCTTTTTCTCTCCATGTTGTTTGCAGTGTGCTTGCTTGTTGATGATGTTTGTTTTCATGGGTGGATATGCGGTTGTGCTCTAGTTAGTCCAATTTAGGATGTGGTTAGTACATGAGCCAGTTTACCCTCGTCAACTGTGTAGTTTCTGTAGGGGGCATGACTTTTTGTAGGACTCGTAAGAGGGGCTCTTCCGAGTGTAGGGAGTGGCTTCCCGTGCAGTGGACAGAGTTTGCGAAGAAGTTGAAGAGAGACTCTTTGGAGTCGGTTTTGGCAATGGCCAAGCTGAAGCCTATGAAGCTTTCGAGCTCCTTCATCCCTTCTTCGGTTACAAAACCTTTTGCACACTTTTCTTCTCCATCCAAGGCTGAGTTCATCAGAGAAAGTAAGAAAAAGAGGGGAGCCATTCCCCTTCCATTTGTGAGTTCTTTAACGAGTATTGCCTTCTACCAGAGTAGGCAATATCCCTTTGCCTCTCGGTCAAAGCTTTCCTGCTGCTGTAATTGCTATGGACGACTCACAAGAGCTTGGATCTGGGTCTGCTCGTACTCTGTGTTCTTCAAAAGGAGCTCCCCACTCTACAAGAGCTTAGAAGTCTTGTAAGAAGGAAGTCTTGTAAGAAGGAACAATCTCCACGTAACAAAAATCCCATCCATGGGCACTTTACAACTTTTTTGCTGGTTCTTGTTATTTGTGTTTGACTAGAATAAAGTTTTATTTTTATCCAAATACTGTACATATGATTGTAATAAGGTTAAAAAACTAATTGTTGATTAATTTGTCTTGTTTGCAGCAATTTTTTTTTTGATGGATAAATTACTCGCAAGTACAGTCAGTAGATATGCTTTTTCGAGAAGTTTGGTTGAATTGGATACTTGAATTACAGACTTGTGGCCTGGTGTTTGGTGGCATGCAGTGCTTTAATGTAACTAGAGAAAAACTATGTAGTTGTACATGAAATAAAAGTTAAGGAAGGTTACACAGCAAATTGGAAGAGGACGAGAACAAAGGAACAGTAGAAGGGTAAAAAGTTAGTGCAGCTAAACGCCAAAAAGACTGTTTTAAAGATCTCTTAAGTAATGCACTGAAGGCATTACCTGCCTATCGGGTCTCTTGAAGGAACTGAGTTTTCGTAGGGTCTCATTTTTCTTCGGTTGGAGTCAAATATTTTCTTACTTGTTTGAGCTTGAAATATGGTAAAAACATGATGTGTGTTTTGTCGTTTGTGGTAAAATAAAAGGGCAAACAGAAATGTATCATTGTAATTACTAAACTACATATTTAACTATAAATAATTATCATAACTTGTTCTTCTTATAATTATTCTTATAATGGCTCACAAGTTTACATTCACCAGGAACAATGGTTTGTATGCTGTGTTAAATCTCAACACATGATTAAATCTTAAGCTTCATTTAGAAAAATAGAAAATAGTATGCAAAAGGGAAAGATGAGTTGAATCTGTCATGGTTATAGGTACTATTACATGGTTAACTTTCTTTGTACATGATTTGAAAGGAAATTCTATGCACATGCTAAATGAATTAAAGTTAAAATCGCTAAATGCACATTATTTTGCTAATTTTGCATTAATCCAATCAATTTTATAACTAATGTTTAAAAGACTGTCATACCTTTTTGTCACTTACATGAGTGAATATCTATCAGTTGTGTTTATTTTATCTCAGAAATTTGAAACTTTTGCTTGTCTCATATTTACATTTATTGTATTGTCTAATACTACAGAATGTATAGGAGATCTCTCATACAGTTTGATCTGTTTAATATGCTGTACTGTACATACTCCACTTCAAGTCTTTTATCTTGAATATTACAGTTCCCTTTTGTCCCATATCAAAGGAAGAGACCACTACAAGTTCTTAATTAGTTTCCTTTGCTTTTAGCTAATCAGAGGTTTCTTTGACAGGTTTGCAGCAAAAGAAGTATCATCATTAGTACATGACGAATGTAGTAGCCTTCTTCGTTTGGCTTTGACTTCCACAAGTAGCCTTGGAAGGATCACAAGGTACAGTATGTTATTAGAGCTATAAATTAAAACAAAAAAAAAATGTTGAAGGTAAATATATGTTACTTATATTAAATTCAAATCCACTGGTGTGGTCACATTGGTAGATATTTTTGTTACAGTTTCATAGTTTTAAGCTTTTACTTTGACTAATTTAATGGAGCCCAATGATATTCCTTAGAGGAAAGATTGGTGCTACAGATGGGGATTAGGACTTTCCTCTTGAATTATGCAGGTAACTCATTTCTTTAGAGAGGTAAAATTGGATACCTGAGAAATAATTATGATTTTTATTGTATGGTACTTGTGTCTCAAGTGAGACTTTGAAGGTTCCTTGCAAGACTTGGAGCTAAATGGGGACAAGGAGCTATTAAGAAACTTTAAAAGAAAGGGAGCATGGAACTGCAAGAGCCTATTACACTCATTTCAAACCAACCCATTGGAGAGTTTACAGAAAACCCAAGAAAAATAGGGAAAATATTTGAATAAATGTGTTCTTAAGGGATGTTGACGTTTGTTATGACAGATCTCCTCCACTCTTATGCCATCACTGCAAAGAACTCTGTCATTCTAATTTTAGACACCATTTATGAACATTAAGGATATGGCTGTGAAAGAAGAGGGTTTAGATAAGTTACCAGAAGCTTAGCAGTGCATAAGATGATGGGAGATGAATTGAAACAACAGAGTTACCCGATTCTCCCCTTCAAGTTTGACTGACAGGTCCTCTCAGAACAGACTTAGGGGAGTTCATGAGTGATAGACACTTAAACTTCCACTTAACCCTTTTACCCCCAAAGGACGTACTGGTACTTTTCACAAAACACATCCCTTTACCCCCATGTACGTACCGGTATGTCCTTGTAAAAAAATGCTATTTACAATTTTTTTTTCATATTTTTGATAATTTTTTGAGAAACTTCATGCATTTTCCAAGAGAATGAGACCAACCTGACCTCTCTATGACGAAAATTAAGGCTGTTAGAACAATTTAAAAAATATATACTGCATAATGTGCTTGAAAATAAAATAACCCCTGGGGGTTAACGGTTGGAAAGTTCCAAATAGCCTGGGGGTTAAAGGGTTAATGGCAGATGAAAATGCTATCTATTAAACATACCATACAAAATATGCAAATTTTTTATTAAATTGATCATTGTTAATATTTGGAAACCTTATGATATTTATCATTTGTAGGTTACTACGCCAAGTTATGACCCTTCAGTTTGGTGTGGACACTCCTAGAGTTGCAGAAAGTGTGCAGAAAGAATTAGAAGATTATGAAAGACAACATTCATCCTTGCAGTCACAGTTGAATTCCGAGACATCGAAGCTACAAGCGACACTTAGTCAGGTATTTTATTGATCTTATTTTGATGATAATTTTAAATGTGTAGTCTATCGTTACGAGCATCTAATGCACGCTCATCTCTCTTGCATAAAGCTCTCTTTTTCACTGTGTGAATTAAATGTCTTCAAAGAAGAGAAAACTAAATAAAAATTTTTATTGATAAGTTTATATGATTAACTAACAAAATAATGTGAGGTTTAAAAAAATAGTAAAAATACTGCATGTGAAACATTAAACATTTTGAACAAAACAGTAAACCTTAAAATAAAGGAAGAATTGAATATGAAATTTTATGTGCCATACAGATCAAACAAGAATGGGCCAGTTGGCTTAAAATAGGGTCTTAACGTTTGTATGTGTCACGTAACGAAGTGAAATATGTACAGTACACAAGAGAAATGAGATATTGAGAGGGAAATAAACTAATAAAAGCTAATATGAAAAAAGAATGAAAAAGAATTACAAGAGAAAGAACGCAGCTTCCTTCATTCCTCCCCTCAGAAGTCAACATAGATTATTTATGCCTTGAAATGTTAATTACCAATTAAAAGATTTTTGAGGTCAAGAGTTCTTGGTTTATTGTAAGGCTGGAGAACTTTCTTTGAAAAAAAGTATGATTTTAAGTAAAGAAATCAAAGGTAGGATTGGCATAATTTTTTTTTATAATTTCACTACTACTACTAGCTAAGCTACAATTCTAGTTCTACTACAACTAATACTACTAGCTAAGCTACAACCCTAGTTGTAAAAGCAGGATGTTATAAGCCCAAGAGCTCCAACAGGGAAAAATAGCCCAGTGAGGAAAGGAAATCAATAAAACTACGAGAAGTAATGAACAATTAAAATAAAATATTTTAAGAAGAATAACAACATTATAATAAATCTTTCATATATCAACTAAAACAACTTTAAAATGACAAGAGGAAGAGAAATAAGATAGAATAGCATCAAAGAGTATACCCCCAAGCAATAGAACCATGGTACAGAGGCTGCGGCACTGCCCAACACTAGAGAACAATGGTTTGATTTTGGAGTGTCCTTCTCCAAGAAGAGCTGCTTACTATATTATTATTATTATTACTATCCAAGCTACAACCCTAGTTGGAAAAGCAAGATGCTATAAGCCCAGGGGCTCCAACAGGGAAAAATAGCCCAGTGAGGAAAGGAAATAAGGAAATAAATAAATGAAGAGAACAAATTAACAATAAATCATTCTAAAATAAGAAACAACGTCAAAACAGACATGTCATATAATAAACTATTAACAACATCAAAAACAAATATGTCATAAATAAACTATAAAAAGACTATGTCCGCCTGGTCAACAAAAAAGCATTTGCTCCAACTTTGAACTTTTGAAGTTCTACTGATTCAACCACCCGATTAGGAAGATCATTCCACAACTTGGTCACAGCTGGAATAAAACTTCTAGAGTACTGGGTAGTATTGAGCCTCTCTTGTACCCTTACCTAGAGTAAAGTAGCTCCTTGAGCAAAGAAGAATTGTTTGGTAATCTCAAGTGTTATCAGGTGTATAAGGAAAGAGGAGAATATGTAAAGAATAGGCCAGACTATTTGGTGTATATGTAGGCAAGGGAAAGTGTGTTGTAACTAGAGAGGGATCCAATGTAGTACTATCTGGCTAGTCAAAGGACCCAATAACTCTAGCGTTAGTATCTCAACAGGTGGCTGGTGCTGTGGCACACCTACTACCTACAGAATAGTTTTTGTTAATAGAGACAATGGTAGATATTCACAGCTGATATAATTTTAGATTTTTCAATATTAAACTTACCCGATAATCATGTAGCTGTCAACTCCGTTGCCCGACAGAATTCTATGGAGGGATACGCCAGCTATCACAATACTAGAAGGGGGTGTATTTACCAGCGCCACCTGTGGCCAGGTACTCAAGTACTTCTTGTTGACACCTCCTCAATTATTCCTCTGTCGTGCTTCCGGCAAGACGTTCTGGGATACGCTTATGTTCTTGGAGTATTTTCACGACTTTGGTGAAGTATTTCTCTTTGATTTCGGCTGTCGCTTTACTGGAAACTTCTATATTAGCTTAGTTAGCTTTTGGAATTAATTTGATTAATTTTGGTGACGAGAGAGTATGAACTCTCGTTCACTTTTCATGGCCGACCCTTCCCTTAGACGGAAGTGTTGGTGTCTAAGAGAGTATAGACTCTTTTTCTTAATTTTGCTTAACAAAAGTTATAGATTTATTTTATATCTCTCCGCCTCTTATAGGCCTCTTCGATTAACTTCCTTTTATTATAAACTCATTAAAATTAATTTTTATATTTGTTTATATTCGACCTTCCTAATAGTAGGCGGTCTTTTACCGAAGTTAATAAACTTTGAGCCCGTCATTTCGGTTTTACCTGTTAACATATTATGCTATTTCCGCCACAGAGTTTGAAAGATTTTCTTTGACAGTCTCGTACTGTTTTCAAAGCTGAACTAACGTTTTGTTTTGTCTCTGCAGTTGTTGACGTTCAGAACGTTCAGCTTGCACTCTATCGTTACGATAGAGAAAGAATGTTCACGGTTTCACGTTGCAGTAAGAGTAACCGTGTCTAGCGTTTTGTTCATTCTTTCTTAACTTAATGGTTTTGATCCTAATAAAGGAACTTTTCAGTTTTTTTCCTTTAACAATAATATGTTTTAACGATATATATGATTGGGCTCTTCTCTCAGGTTCTAAGTCAAGAGAGAGAGAGAGAGAGAGAGAGATAGAGACGGAGGGAGAAAGAGGATAAACGTTTCATTCAAGCCTGCCAGGCGTACGAGTAACGTCGTTATCGTTTTTTTGCTTTTCTCCCTAGTCTCTTTAGGGGAAGAAACTAAACGTTTCTAGAGTGATCTAGTGTTTAGTCTCTTTCCAACCACTGAATTATCTTTCATTAGATTTTTCTGTTACATTGTAATTCTGTTTTCGCAATTACTAACTTTGAGAAAGGATAGAATTGCGTATTTCAGGTACAAACCACTTAAAGTTTCGAGTTCAGTGAAATAAGTGCATACAGAAATCAAAGTGATAAGTGATTAGTGCGTGAGGGTACTTTTGTGCGCGCCAGTCGTCCTCCCAGTCCGGGACCTCTTGCAAGCTCCCAAGCCCAGGGGAGAAGCAATGTCGAAGGGCATAAGGGTTCAGCAGGCCTTGATCGGCGCACAGAAGTATTCTCGGTGGTTGTGGGCGTGTCTTACCGAGACCGTCACTCCCACCCGCAGACGATTGAGCCCTTATTTTGCTCGTCTGCAGAAGAGATTAGGGGAGAAAATAAAGGCAGAGTAACGCTGGTCTCAGGTCTCAAGACTTCTTAAACGTTAAGTCCAGACCTATGCCAGACGTACGAAGTTAAAGTTCACAACCCGAATGCAGTCATTGGGTTAGCTCTGACTCTCCTCAGTCATCAGTTGATTACACTCCGCCTAAGAGGAGTAAGGTTCTGCCACAACAGATCTCTGCTGTTAAGGCTTTACCTCAGCAGAACTTAGTGTCTGCCGACCCCAAGTTAACTCTACTGCAGTCCATACAGTCACAACTTTCGGTCTTGATGCGTGAGTGTCGGGCTGAGAGTGTTGCACCTCCTCCTCCGCCTACACTCCCTCCACCTGTTCTCGCTCCGCCTGTGCTCGCCCAGCCTGCTGTGCTCGCCCAGCCTGCACCTGCTCCGCCTGGTCGCAGCACCATCTGCCAGGCGTACGATGTTGTGAACTCTACTACAGTCCATGCAAGCACAGCTTTCGGACTTGATGAGTGAGTGTCGGGCTGAGAGTGTTGCTCCTCCGCCTCCGCCTACACTCCCTCCTCCTACACTCGCTCCGCCTGATCACAGTACCATCTGCCAGGCGTACGATGTTGTGGACTCTACTACAGTCCATGCAAGCACAGCTTTCGGACTTGATGAGTGAGTGTCGGGCTGAGAGTGTTGCTCCTCCGCCTCCGCCTACACTCCCTCCTCCTACACTCGCTCCGCCTGATCACAGTACCATCTGCCAGGCGTATGATGTTGTGGACTCTACTACAGTCCATGCAAGCACAGCTTTCGGACTTGATGCGTGAGTGTCGGGCTGAGAGTGTTGCTCCTCCGCCTCCGCCTACACTCCCTCCACCTACACTCGCTCCGCCTGATCGCAGTACCACCTGCCAGCAGTTCCACCTGCCAGGCGTACGATGTTGAGACACGTGCTGAGTTTGCTGTTCCCTGTGGTGTTCAGCCTCCGCCTTTCTTAAGGCAACCTTTACATTGGGATCAGGAGGATTATACCTCTCTTCCTCCGCCTCCACTTGCTGCTCCACCAGTGATGCAACACTCGGTTGAGGTACAACAACCTCTCCCGTCCATGAGTCAGTTTCCTCAGCTCTTGCTGCAGCGAGCTCAACCCTCCATAAGGCAAGCACCACAACACCTTAGCCTTGCGCCTCAGGAGCCTCAGCTTGCGAGACATTTACCTTGTTCTGCGCAGCCTCTTCCTCATCGCGCTCCGCTCACACCACAGGAACTGGAACTTGCTACTCCGCTTCCGCCAACCGCTCAGCAAGCGCAACCCTTGGGTTCAACCACTCATGCTAGGAGTCAGCCTCCTCCACCCATGCGCCTTCCTTCTGCTTGTCTTTTATTCAGCCTTTGCAGACTGAGCCTCAGGTGTTCCCTCATCGGAGTCTTGAAGAGGAAACCACACTATTGTTGTTCCAGCTCGTTCTGACTCTGCTGTTCAGCATACCATGGTTTAAACCCCATGCAAGCATGCATAAAGCACTCTAGCACTGGTCATGGAATTTCTGAGAAATGTTAAACGCCATGCACACGCTCTGCTTTCCTTTCAGCAGGCTCTGCTTACAGCAGGCTCTGCTTACTACATGCTCAGCATTCAGCATGCTCTGCATTCAGCATGCTCTGCATACAACATGCTCTGCATTCAGCATGCTCTGCATACAACATGCTCTGCATACAGCATGCTCTGCATTCAGCATGCTCTGCATACAACATGCTCTACATACAGCATGCTCTGCATACAGCATACTCTGCATACATCATGCTCTGCATACCTTACCGCATGCTTCTCAACACATCTTGGGTTGTTGCCAACTCACTAGACTGTCAAGCAGTTTCATAACGTTGCCTTCTAGTCTGCTGCTTTGCACCAGTGAACCCTCACTCAGAGAACTTAGCTTTTCTAGGATAAGGTCCCTGTAGATGAGAAAGTTCTTTTCTCCCTCCTTCTGATATTCCCTTGAGGACTCTGTCATTTGGAGGGAGCCTTTAGCTGCATAACCTCTTATGGACTTTTATTTAAGCATAACATGCTTACAGGGAAGGTAATGGTTACACTTCAGCCGCTAATCCCGTCTGTTACCACACCTGCTCCCATAGACCTTGAGCTGTGTTGCATGACATGCAGTCCAAGCTTAGTCCTTGTTAGAGGATTTTTTGTTTACGGAGTCAATGTGTCACGGGGAAGACGTTCAACAACCAACAGAAGGGACTTGTTGTGACGCAGTGCGGCAACCTCAGCAACCCGTTAAGGAGTTGTCTGTACGACCCAGACAGTCTAGACAGATTCGGGTTGTCACTGTACTTCCTCGCTTGCCCATGATTGACAGTTTACAGACTGTGCAGCAGTATCATGATCTTGTGTCCGGCTCCGTCAGACGACTGGCTTTTAAGAGCTCCCTCAAGTCGTCGCTGTCTGGAGATTTTCAAATGGACTATGGATCTGACCAAGGAACTGGGCCTCCTGGTCAATTTTGAGGAGTCTCAGCTCGTTCCATCCCAGACCATTGTCTCCTTGGGTATGGATCTTCAGAGTCGAGCTTTTCGGACTTGTCCGTCGGCCCCAAGGATCTTCCAAGCCCTAGAATGCATCCAGAGCATGCTGAGAAGGAACCGATGCTTAGTCAGGCAGTGGATGAGTCTAACAGGGACACTTTCATCGCTGGCCCTGTTCATCGAGTTAGGGAGACTCCACCTCCGCCCCCTTCAGTATCATCTAGCTGCTCACTGGATAAAGGACATGACGCTAGAGACGGGCTCAGTTCCTGTTTCCGAAGAGATGAGGTCTACTCTAACGTGGTGGAAGAACAGCATTCTTCTCAAGGAAGGTCTACCTTTGGCTGTTCAGACCTCCGACCACCGTCTCTTCTCGGACGCATCGGACACGGGCTGGGGTGCGACACTGGACGGACAGGAATGCTCGGGAACATGGAATCAGGAGCAAAGAACACTTCACATCTATTGCAAGGAGTTGTTGGCAGTTCATTTGGCCTTGATAAACTTCAAGTCCCTCCAGCTTAACAAGGTGGTGGAGGTGAACTCCGACTACACCACAGCCTTGGCTTACATCTCCAAGCAGGGAGGGACTCATTCGAGGAAGTTGTTCGAGATCGCAAGGGACCTCCTCATTTGGTCAAAAGATCGAAAGCTCACGCTGGTAACGAGGCTCATTCAGGGCGATATGAATGTCATGGCAGATCGCCTCAGCCGGAAGGGTCAGGTCTTCCCCACAGAGTGGACCCTTCACAAGAATGTTTGCAGCAGACTTTGGGCCCTGTGGGGTCAGCCAACCATAGATCTATTCGCTACCTCGATGACCAAGAGGCTCCTCTTGTATTGTTCTCCGATTCCAGACCCAGCAGCAGTTCGCGTGGATGCCTTTCTGCTGGATTGGTCCCATCTCAACCTGTATGCATTCCCGCCGTTCAAGATTGTCAACAGGGTACTTCAGAAGTTCGCCTCTCACAAAGGGACACGGCTGACGTTGGTTGCTCCCCTCTGGCCCGCGAGAGAATGGTTCACTGAGGTACTGCAATGGCTGGTCGACGTTCCCAGGACTCTTCCTCCTAGAGTGGACCTTCTGCGTCAACCTCACGTAAAGAAGGTACACCCAACCTCCACGCTCTTCGTCTGACTGCCTTCAGACTATCGAAAGACTCTCAAAAGCTAGAGGCTTTTCGAAGGAGGCAGCCAGAGCGATTGCCAGAGCAAGGACGACATCCACTCTCAGAGTCTATCGGTCTTAATGGGAAGTCTTCCGAAGCTGGTGCAAGGCCAATGCAGTTTTCCTCAACCAGTACCAATGTAACCCAGATTGCTGACTTCCTGTTACATCTAAGGAACGTAAGATCCCTATCAGCTCCTACGATCAAGGGTTACAGAAGTTTGTTGGCAGCGGTTTTCCGCCACAGAGGCTTGGATCTTTCCTCCAACAAAGATCTACAGGACCTCCTTAGGTCTTTTGAGACCTCAAAGGAACGTCGGTTGTCCACTCCAGGCTGGAATCTAGACGTGGTCCTAAGGTTCCTAATGTCATCAGGATTTGAACCGCTCCAATCAGCCTCTTTTAAGGACCTCACATTAAAAACTCTTTTCCTCGTGTGCTTAGCAACAGGTAAAAGAGTAAGTGAGATCCACGCCTTCAGCAGGAACATAGGTTTCACATCTGAAACGGCTACATGTTCCTTGCAGCTCGGTTTTTTGGCTAAAAACGAGCTTCCTTCCCGTCCTTGGCCTAAGTCGTTCGAGATCCCAAGCCTGTCCAACATGGTGGGGAACGAACTGGAGAGAGTACTTTGCCCAGTTAGAGCTCTTAAGTACTATCTAAGAAGGTCAAACCATTACGAGGACAATCAGAAGCCTTATGGTGTGCTATCAAGAAGCCTTCTCTACCAATGTCTAAGAACTCAGTTTCTTACTACATCAGGCTTCTGATTAGAGAAGCAAATTCTCATCTGAAGGAAGAAGACCTTGCTTTGCTGAAGGTAAGGACACATGAAGTGAGAGCTGTGGCTACTTCAGTGGCCTTCAAACAGAACCGTTCTCTGCAGAGTGTTATGGATGCAACCTATTGGAGAAACAAGTCAGTGTTCGCATCATTCTATCTCAAAGATGTCCAGTCTCTTTACGAGTACTGCTACACCCTGGGTCCATTCGTAGCAACGAATGCAGTAGTAGGCGAGGGCTCAGCCACTACATTCCCATAATCCCATAACTTTTTAACCTTTCTCTTGAATACTTTTTATGGGTTGTACGGTCGGCTAAGAAGCCTTCCACATCCTTGTTGATTTGGCGGGTGGTCAATTCTTTCTTGAGAAGCGCCAAGGTTATAGGTTGTGATGAGGTCCTTTAGTATGGGTTGCAGCCCTGTATACTTTAGCACCTTTGAGTTGATTCAGCCTCCCAAGAGGAACGCTGCGCTCAGTAAGGAAGACGATCTTATTAAAGGCAGAGTAACGGTTCAAGTCGACTTCCTTACCAGGTACTTATTATTTCATTGTTATTGTGGATAACTGATTATATGAAATATGGGATACTTAGCTATCCTTTAATCTTGTACACTGGTTTTCACCCACCCCCCTGGGTGTGAATCAGCTACATGATTATCGGGTAAGTTTAATATTGAAAAATGTTATTTTTATTAATAAAATAAATTTTTGAATATACTTACCCGATAATCATGATTTAATCGACCCTCCCTTCCTCCCCATAGAGAACCAGTGGACCGAGGAATAATTGAGGAGGTGTCAACAAGAAGTACTTGAGTACCTGGCCACAGGTGGCGCTGGTAAATACACCCCCTTCTAGTATTGTGATAGCTGGCGTATCCCTCCATAGAATTCTGTCGGGCAACGGAGTTGACAGCTACATGATTATCGGGTAAGTATATTCAAAAATTTATTTTATTAATAAAAATAACATTTTATTTTCTTTCAAAGTGACTGGTTTAGTTTAAAAGTGCAACATCTCTTCAGATAGTTCCTCATTTATATTATAATGAATGTTAAAAAGTGACACCTTAGAATTTTACTGACAAACATTTCAACAATGAGCCTCCATTTGACCAGTCATAATTAGCTTTGTTATCTGATATAGATGTGTACCATTGGCACTTAGAAATAACAGACTTTAAGCAATTCTGACCCGGGGCAGAAATAGAATTCTTTAAAGGATTAGTTGTAGTCAATAAAACAAAGTAATATTGGTGTCAGTGATGCTATATTACAGAGGCCAAATAACTCATTAATATAAGGTAATCTTCCAATTTGTGTATCATCAAGAATATATATTTTTTCTCAACAAAATCATGAAATAGCTATTACTGATACAGCTACAACTCATTAAACCATTGTAGAGTTTATTTGTTGTTAATAACTTTGATATTCAAACTTGAACTGTTTCTGATTTGTTTTTTATTGATTATTTTCATGGCTATCATGTAAATATACTGTATATTTATATTTTAGGTGCAGGCACTGGAATCCACTTTCTTAGAACTACAGACTGACAATGCAGCTGTTGAAAAGACAGCATCCTCTATTTTACAAGAAATAGAAGAAACTTTATCATCATGTGGTCTTCATCACATGATTGCTGTTACATCACCCAGAAGGTATGTGAATTTAATATGTTTTTGTTGTAATCTTGCAATAAGATCACCAAAAACTTATTTTCAATATTAAACTTAGCCGGTGATTATATAAGCTGCAGCTCTGCTGCCCGACAGAAAAACTCTACGGTCAAAATACGCCAGCGATCGCTATGCAGGAGGGGGTGTACATCAACAGCGCCATCTGTCGAGCAGGTACTTAGTACTCCATGTAAACAAAGAACCAATTTTCTCTCTGTCGTGCCACCGGCAAGACCTACTAAATTCGCTGTTGCTTACTGGATTGGTTTTCACAGATTTTGGTGAAGTACACATTTCTAGTTATTAGCTTTCGCTTTGCAGAGGTTATCTTCAATACATCCTTGCATTCTTTTATTGATTTTTGGATTATTTGTTGACGACTTGGATAGATTTTGAATTCCCCTTTGACTAATTCAAGATGGCTGACCCTTCTCAAGTCCCTAAATACAGAAAGTGTAGTGCTAGGGACTGTTCAAGGCGTCTTCCGAAGGCCTCTATCGATCCGCACACCGTTTGTTCCAATTGTCGGGATAAAACCTGTCAATTGGAAGATCGATGTGAGGAATGCGTTGGGCTTTCGGAATTCGATTTTCTCGAATTCCTGAAATATTCACGTAGGCTAGAGAGAGATAGAGTCAGGAGAAGTTCATCTCGCTCCGTTGATATTTCCTCTCCTCATGCCCCACAACCTATTCCTTCCCCTGTAGTGGTTGCTCCTGATCCCCCGTCTAGCACTCAACAACCTTCGATGGCAGATATGATGCGTGCCATCCAGGCTCTGGGTGAGAGAGTCGAATCATTGGCGAGTGACCGTAACCAACTCATGGCAGACGTCAAAGAGTTGAAGGGTAAGAGTGCAGTGGGTAGTGACAAAGTGAGTGGTAGTGTTGTGGAAAGTGTTAGTGTTGCGCTTGAGGGTGCGTCTGTTCGTGCCTGTCGTCCTCCCAGTCCGGGACCTCTTGCAAGCTCCCAAGCCCAGGGGAGAAGCAATGTCGTACGACCAAAGGGTTCGACAGGCTTTAATCAGCGGACAGACGTTCCCTCCGTGGTTTCGGACGTATCTTACCAAGATCGCCCCACCCACAAGAAGATGAGAGCCCATTTATTCCTCGTCTGCGGAAGATGTTTCTCGGAAGAAACAATGGACCAAGGTCTCACGGCCTCTTAAACGCAAGTCGGTCCCTTCCGCGCAAGTCCAACGGCCCAGCTGTAGCCACTGGGTCAGTTCGGACTCGCTGCAGTCTTCCGATGACGGCACACCTCCTAAGAGAGGCAAAGCGGTACCGCAACAGGCAGTAACACCGTCTGTTGCCGCACCTGCTACTGTAGACCCTAAGTGGTCTTTGCTGCAGACCATGCAGACGCAGTTAACGTCATTAATGCAGGACTTTCGTGCGGAGAAGGTTGACGCTGCACCACCCGTTAGCCTACAACCAACCACGGTTGTGCGTCCAGTGGATGCTGAGGCTACCTTCTCCCGCACTCCAGCTGTGAGAGTCCCGCCACCCATGCCCAGTGTACCCTGCCAGCCGCATGTTGACGTTCAGCGACGCACGGAACCCTCCGTTGACGTTCGCGAGTTACAACAACAACCTAAGTTGTTTTGTTTTGACGCGGTGCGTCAACCTCCGCAACCCAGTGTGGTTACCGCTACTCGCCCACAGCAGACTAGACAGTCAGGAGTAGACGCTTTGCGCCCTCGCGCTGCTATGGTTGTTGCCAGCTCACAGACTGGCCAACAGTTCCATGACGTTGCGTCCAGTGCAGTCACGCATGCACCCGTGCTGCCGGACTCAGCTGACCAGCCAATTCCTACTCCTTTGCCGCTTCCTCCTCAGTATTCAGACGATGGACTCTCTGATGATGACGACGCTGCACACTTTGACGACCCGCATACGGACATCGACGAACCCAAGACCACGCCTCCCTCCTTGGACTTTAGGAAAGTTCTTGCACTGTTCAAGGAGATGTATCCTGATCAGTTTGTTTCTGCAGCCCCACGCTCTCCTCCATCTGAGTTCGCTTTAGGCACGCAGTCATCCGCGCCTGCCTTTACGAAGCTCGTCCTCGCCCGCTCGTCTAAGAGAGCTTTAAGAGTGTTGGGAGATTGGATGCAGTCCAAAAAGCACCTTGGGAAGACAGCATTCTTGTTCCCCCTGCGAAACTCGCTTCCAGATCGAGCGTCTGGTATGCCACGGGAGAAGTTCTCGGCTTGGGAGTTCCTGCCTCTGCCCAGGGCGACTTCTCAAGTCTAGTAGACTCTCCCCGCAGGCTAGCCATGAGACGCTCCAAGATTTGTTGGACTCCTTCAGACTTAGACCATCTGATGAAAGGAGTGTTCAGAGCCTTCGAGGTTTTTAACTTTTTGGATTGGTGTTTGGGAGCGTTGAGCAGGAAGACCTCCCCTTCTGACAAGGAAACTTCCATGCTCATTATGTCCTGCATGGACAAGGCCATACGGACGGTTCCAGTGAGCTTGCGGCTTCGTTCGTTTCCGGGGTCCTCAAGAAACGGGAAAACCTTTGCTCCTTCTTGTCAGCTGGAGTAACACAATGTCAGAGATCGGAACTTATGTTTGCCCCTCTATCAAAGTGCCTTTTCCCAGAGGAGTTGATCAAGGAGATTGCTGCCTCCTTGATTCAAAAAGACACGCATGACCTGGTTGGGTCATCTGCCCGCAAAGCCACCCCTTTGCCTCCCGTGTCTAGACCCAGGATGGACACTCCAGCGTCCAGATTCATTCCGCCCTTTCGTGGCAGAGCCTCCAGCAGAGGAGGTGCTCGTGCCGAAGGGAGACGTGGAATTAAGAAGAAAGGTACCAAGTCCTTTAAAGGCAGAGTCTGACTGCCACCTTCTTCAGACAGCAGTGGGAGCCAGACTCAAGAACTACTGGCAGTCCTGGGAGAACAGGGGCGCAGATGCACAATCTGTGAAGTTGCTCAGAGAAGGGTACAAGATCCCGTTTATGCGCAAGCCCCCTCTAGCAACGTCTCCCATCGACCTCTCTCCCAGGTACAGAGAGGAGGACAAGAGACTAGCTTTGAAGCAAGAGGTGTCTCTCTTACTAGAAAAGGGAGCGGTAGTCAAAGTCCGGGACCATCAATCCCCGGGCTTCTACAACCGTCTCTTCTTAGTGGTAAAGAAGACAGGAGGGTGGAGACCGGTGCTAGACGTCAGTGCTCTGAATGTCTTTGTCACAAAGCAGACGTTCGCCATGGAGACGACAAAGTCTGTGCTAGCAGCGGTCAGGAAGGAAGACTGGATGGTCTCTTTAGACCTAAAGGACGCTTACTTTCACGTCCCCATCCACCCAGATTCCCAACCTTTTCTAAGGTTCGTTTACGGGAAGGTTGTCTACCAGTTTCAAGCCCTGTGCTTTGGCCTAAGCACGGCGCCTCTTGTCTTTACGAAACTGATGAGTTATATTGCCAAATTCCTGCATTTAGCGGACATCAGAGCCTCCCTCTATTTGGACGACTGGCTTCTAAGAGCTTCTTCCAGTCGTCGCTGTCTGGAGAATCTAAAGTGGACTCTAGATCTGACCAAGGAATTGGGTCTCCTGGTCAATATGGAAAAGTCCCAACTGGTCCCATCCCAAACTATAGTGTACTTAGGGATGGAGATTCACAGTCAAGCTTTTCGGGCTTTTCCGTCGGCCCCCAGAACAAGTCAAGCCCTAGGATGCATCCAGAACATGCTAAAGAAGGACCGATGTTCAGTCAGACAGTGGATGAGTCTGATAGGGACGCTTTCATCCCTGGACCAGTTCATTGCGTTAGGGAGACTGCACCTCCGTCCCCTTCAATTTCACCTAGCTGTTCACTGGAGAAAGGACAAGACGCTAGAAGCGGTCTCGATCCCCATTTCCGAGAAGATGAAGTCATCACTGACTTGGTGGAAGGACAACATCTACCTCAGAGAGGGTCTGCCCCTGGCTGTTCAGACCCCCAACCACGTTCTCTTCTCGGACGCATCGGACACGGGCTGGGGTGCGACATTAGACGGTCGGGAATGCTCGGGAACTTGGAACTCGAATCAAAGAGCGTTACATATCAACTGCAAGGAGCTACTGGCAGTTCATCTGGCCTTGAAAAGCTTCAAGTCCCTCCTTCTAGGCAAGGTGGTGGAGGTGAACTCAGACAACACCACGGCCTTGGCGTACATCTCCAAGCAAGGAGGGACCCATTCTATGACGTTGTACGAGATCGCAAGGGACCTCCTCACCTGGTCAAGAGATCTAAACCTGTCTCTAGTAACGAGGTTCATTCAAGGCAACATGAATGTCATGGCGGACTGCCTCAGTCGGAAGGGTCAAATCATCCCAACAGAATGGACCCTTCACAAGAATGTGTGCAAGAGACTATGGGCCACATGGGGCCAACCTACCATAGATCTCTTTGCAACCTCGATGACCAAGAGGCTCCCAAATTATTGCTCGCCAATCCCGGACCCAGCAGCAGTTCATATAGATGCTTTTCTACTGGATTGGTCCCATCTAGACCTTTATGCATTCCCCCCGTTCAGGATTGTCAACAAGGTACTGCAGAAGTTCGCCTCTCACGAAGGGACAAGGTTGACGTTAGTTGCTCCCCTCTGGCCCGCGAGAGAATGGTTCACCGAGGTACTTCAATGGCTGGTGGACGTTCCCAGAACTCTTCCTCTAAGAGTGGACCTTCTACGTCAGCCACACGTAAAGAAGGTACACCCAAGCCTCCACGCTCTTCGTCTGACTGCCTTCAGACTATCGAAAGACTCTCGAGAGCTAGAGGCTTTTCGAAGGAGGCAGCCAGGGCGATTGCTAGAGCAAGGAGGACATCCACTCTTAGAGTCTACCAGTCGAAGTGGGAAGTCTTCCGAAGCTGGTGCAAGTCGGTATCAGTATCCTCAACCAGTACCTCTGTAACCCAAATAGCTGACTTCCTATTATACCTGAGGAAGGAAAGATCTCTTTCAGCTCCCACAATCAAAGGTTACAGAAGCATGTTGGCAGCAGTCTTCCGTCACAGAGGCTTAGATCTTTCTAACAACAAAGATCTACAGGACCTCCTTAAGTCTTTTGAGACCTCGAAGGAGCGTCGTTTGGCCACACCAGGTTGGAATTTAGACGTGGTACTAAGATTCCTTATGTCAGAAAGGTTCGAGCCACTACAATCAGCCTCCTTTAAAGATCTCACTTTAAAGACACTTTTCCTCGTCTGCTTAGCAACAGCTAAAAGAGTCAGTGAGATACACGCCTTCAGCAGGAACATCGGATTTTCATCTGAAACGGCTACATGTTCTTTACAGCTTGGTTTTCTAGCCAAAAACGAACTACCTTCTCGTCCTTGGCCGAAATCGTTCGATATTCCAAGCCTTTCTAATTTGGTTGGAAATGAACTAGAAAGAGTGTTATGCCCTGTTAGAGCTCTTAAGTTCTATTTAAGACGAACTAAACCTTTACGAGGACAGTCAGAAGCTTTATGGTGTGCTATTAAGAAACCTTCTTTACCTATGTCAAAGAATGCAGTTTCCTATTATATCAGACTGTTGATACGAGAAGCTCATTCCCATCTGAATGAGGAAGACCATGCTTTGCTGAAGGTAAGGACACATGAAGTTAGAGCTGTCGCAACTTCAGTGGCCTTTAAACAAAATAGATCTCTGCAGAGTATAATGGACGCAACCTATTGGAGAAGCAAGTCAGTGTTCGCGTCTTTTTATCTTAAAGATGTCCAGTCTCTTTACGAGAACTGCTACACCCTGGGACCATTCGTAGCAGCGAGTGTAGTAGTGGGTGAGGGCTCAACCACTACATTCCCCTAATTCCATAACCTTTTTAATCTTTCTCTTGAAATGTTTTTTTATTGTTGTTTTTTGGGTTGTCCGGAAGGCTAAGAAGCCTTTCGCATCCTGGTTGATTTGGCGGGTGGTCAAATTCTTTTCTTGAGAAGCGCCTAGATTAGAGGTTTTGATGAGGTCCTTTAGTATGGGTTGCAACCCTTGATACTTCAGCTCCTAGGAGTCGCTCAGCATCCTAAGAGGATCGCGAGGCTCAGTAAGGAAAACGTACTTAAAAAGGCAGAGTAATTGTTCAAGTCGACTTCCTTACCAGGTACTTATTTATTTTATGTTTGTTATTTTGAATAACTGCTAAAATGAAATACAAAATACTTAGCTCATAATAATGTAAACATATAATGCTGGTCTCTACCCACCCCCCTGGGTGTGAATCAGCTTATATAATCACCGGCTAAGTTTAATATTGAAAAATGTTATTTTTATTAATAAAATAAATTTTTGAAGATACTTACCCGGTGATTATATATTAAAGGACCCTCCCTTCCTCCCCAATAGAGACCCAGTGGACCGAGGAGAAAATTGGTTCTTTGTTTACATGGAGTACTAAGTACCTGCTCGACAGATGGCGCTGTTGATGTACACCCCCTCCTGCATAGCGATCGCTGGCGTATTTTGACCGTAGAGTTTTTCTGTCGGGCAGCAGAGCTGCAGCTTATATAATCACCGGGTAAGTATATTCAAAAATTTATTTTATTAATAAAAATAACATTTTAGGAGAGAGAGAGAGAGAGAGAGAGAGAGAGAGAGAGAGAGAGAGAGAGAGAGAGAGAGAGAGAGAGAGAGAGAGAGAGAGAGAGAGAGAGAGAGAGAGAGAGAGAGAGAGAGAGAATATGTGTGGGATTTTACCCCTCCTCTCTTTTTATGGTATTCAAGTGTTATAATAGAAAAAGTTATGTACTCTCTCTCTCTCTCTCTCTCTCTCTCTCTCTCTCTCTCTCTCTCTCTCTCTCTCTCTCTCTCTCTCTCTCTCTCTCTAACACTATCACCATCACTACCATAGGAGACGTCCTGTCACTAACAACATATACAATCTCTCTCTCTCTCTCTCTCTCTCTCTCTCTCTCTCTCTCTCTCTCTCTCTCTCTCTCTCTCTCTCTCTCTCTCTCTCTCTCTCCACCCTAGCTGCAACCTACAATGGTTGGCTGACAGCTTGGTACCCAATTTACTGCTTAGGTGAACAGGAGCGTTCTCAGTTTTTAGGAATGAGCCCATCTGTTTCCACCTCATTTAAAAGAGAGAGAGAGGTAATCTCTTTATTTTTCAGAAGTTAAATGTACTTGAATGACTATGATTAGCTTTTTGCCAATACTTTTCTGATGTAGCTTAATTTTTCTGTTTTTGTAATTGGATTCAAATTCTTTAGTTTTTTCCCTCATCTGTTTTCTTTCTTACGCTGTCAACTCAACTTATTGAAGTGTAAGTTGTATTAAGTGTGGCTTGGATTTCATACAGTATTTACCCTAAACTAGTATGCTATCTAACTGTGACATTCCTATAATAATATGATTTATCCACCTTTGTTTCTTGCTTCTGATGTGAAATTATTTTGGAATTACCATAAGGATTAAAAAATTGTGAATGGAATTAAGAACATGGGAGGCAAGGTTCAAGATTTTCAAGTTTGGCTGTTTATGGTCAATTTTCTTTGGAAGCATATTCTTTCAGTCCATGCCTTGTCAGTTTGTATTGAAATATGTGGAGTACTTGCAGGCGGAGTGTAGGGAGAACATTAGAAGATGCAGAATCAGCTTTGGTGTTACTTCTGGGAGAGTTGAGTAGAAAAGTGGCTCACAGCAAAAATCTTGAACATGAGTTGCAATGTCAAGAACAGGAAAGAGAAACTTTACAGAAAATGGTGACTGAACATGAAGCAAGGTTAGAATCTATGTAGTTTTATTTTAACTATCAGAAATAAGACAAAATTTCTTGTGTTTATATTAAACAATATTTATTACATATTCTGATCTTGCTTATTTTATGGTGTCTTTTAAGGACATATACTTAATTATTCTAATAGTTTTTCTTAATCTATGAATATCTAAAATGTTTGAATCTCCACAGCAGTTCGATAATTTTTCACCTTGCAGGCTGTTGGGTCTGCAGAGAAACCTTGACATCACTAAAGAATGGGGCAACTCGGAAATAGCAACCCTAAAGCATTGTCTGGCTCAAGCTGAAGCAAATGCTACAGAGATACTGTAAGTGATTGCTCCCAGAATAAGAATTTTTCAATTAGATTAACCCTTTTACCCCCAGGATATTTGGAACGTTGCAACCTTTAACACCCAGGGGTTATTTTTTTTCAAGCACATTTTGCAGTATATTTTGTTTTTAAATTGCTCTAACAGCCTTAATTTTTGTCATAGAGAGGTCAGGTTGGTCTCATTCTCTTGGAAAATGCCTAAAGTTTCTCAAAAAATTATCAAAAATATGCAAAAAAAAAAAAAAAAAATGCAAATAGCAGTTTATTGCAAGGACGTACCGGTACGTCCATGGGGGTAAAGGGATGAGTTTTGTGAAACGTACCTGTATGTCCTTTGGGGGTAAAAGGGTTAAGCTATGTTAAGCCTTCTAGTATTATGGCAATCTATTATTTTGATTGATAAATGAAATGAAGCTCAAGATTGAGTATGCCTTTAATATATTATACCATGCTCATAATTGCAGTTCTGTAAGTTTAAACATTCCATTGATGAAATGATATTTTGTGATAGTTTTAAAAGACTGGCTTGTATACATCACAAAATTTACAAACTGACTGATGTGTTTACTTCTACAGTAAGAGGTTATTTACATTAAAAGACTGACTTTTATACATAAAAAATTTCTTAAACTTCTAGTACAAAAGTATAGTTTAAAAGTTATTTTTTAGGTTGGACAAAGAAAGGGCATCAGAAATGTTGAAGAAGCAGGATCAAGAGGATAAGAAGACTATTAAGAAACTTCAAAAGCAGCTAATAGATGCCCAGCATTCATCTGATTCAAAGTAAGTTATTCGGTCTATTCATAATCTTATCGCTGAAGTTCATTACAGCATTGGTTACTGCAGTCTGTTTAGTTTGCACCAAAAGATCATTAACTTTTTACAAACGCGTGTGGTTATCACGGTGCTAGAAAAGAAATGAGGGAAGAAGCGTGGGTAGTGGTGGGGGTGGGGGGGGTGGGGCGGTAGCCGTGGTAGCGGGCAGTAGTCGGATGTAGAACGGCACCTCGTAGTATCGGGGGATATTGAGGAAGGAGAAGACTTAATTGGTAAGGGACCTCTGGTAGTGGTTCTAACACGCCCCAGTTTCTATACCGCCACCCTATAAGGGTGAGCGAGCTGGATTTATTCCTGGCCTTCCATGCAACTTTTTTCTCTGGTATATTTAACAGTATTTATACGTTAGAAATGGTGCTATAAGGAGCATTTCACTGAGCGACACAGGTCCCTCGCCCAGAAATAGATTTTTCCTTCGTCAAAATCCCTTTTATAATTTCAATAAAATAGCATTTCATTTGTCCTAATGTTTGGCTAGACCCTCAAAATTTGGTTTAAAATTAATTCAGCAATCTAATTTATTGCCAAAGGCTTACTCAAAATTAATATGACTAATGAGTGGGAATTTGGGATAATTATTATTTACATGTATGTGACTTTCACTGATAGTTCTGTATTTTGAAATTAAAATTTTCTCTACATCTGCATAATACCTATTTTTCTTTACTTTTCAGAGTTTCTCAGTTAGAGAATTGCATACAAGAATTAACTAAAGAAAACCTGAATCTTGAGTCATCGCTACAGGAAATCAGAAATAATTACTGCATTCAAGAACAGCAGTTGAATTTAATGACTGTAAGTAAAGTACAGTATAATCATTTCTATGTAGATTCTTAGTTCCTTAATGGTATTTTCCAGACCAAATTTCTGTGTTCCCTATATAGTACAGTATAAGCTTATTTCTATAGTATAAATATTTTCAGTCCGGTAATTACATTTTATGAATGCGTGGAATTAAGTAGTATGGAATATTTGGGATTATATTTAGAAATTAATGTGGCACATGTTTGTACTGTACCAAGGTATCCTTTTCTCCCTCGTGTAATAGGAAGAACACATGATGCTGGTAGCTGGCCTGCGATCCACAATTAAGCACCAACAGGCTGATGCTGAAAAGCTACGGCAGCAAATGGAAGAGTCCTTAAATGAAATGAAGACTTCAGTTCTTCACTACAAGAATTTGTAAGTTTGAGAATAGTTTCTTTGTTTGCAACACTTTTACAATAGTATTTTTATTGTTGTCTTACCATGTTATTTCAAAGTGCATTTAATTTTATAGAACGTTTGCCTATACAGTACTTTAAGTAAAACCATAAGTGTACAACACCTATGCCGAATTACTAGGAATAATGATCGAAGCCGTAATTAGAGTTCAGGGGAGACTTCTGTCCCAGTTTTGTGAGTCCAAAGTGCAAGTTGTACTTTCAACTTATGTATAATCCATAGAAAACTTGCAGTCAGCGATGGTTAGACTTGAATAATTGCTCTTTTTGGTGAACTTAATTTTTTACTGCATGACCAAATGAGCTGATCCTCCTCTGCAGCTGATATCTTCCCATAAAAATAGAGTTTAAAGTGGAATAGCGGCAAACTTTTACCGTTTTTGCCTTTAAATAGAAACGAGTCATCATTACTGGATTTTGCTTACCAAAGTACCCAACTCTACAAACTTCTTTTTTGTCAAGGAACTTATTAGGAGCTTCAGAAGATTCGTAGCTTATTTGGTGATCTCCTAGATGAGACTTAATCATGACTTCAGACAGTTCATAAGGAATCTTACATAGTGTGAAGGTAATGGCATGGATGGACTATGAACTGAAATAACTCAAATGAAATGGATCAAAGATTACGAGATAGAAGAAAGCAGGAAAAAAACTCTACCAAGGAAAAAGCTGGCATAAATTATTTATGATCATGATTATAATTACTTTGATGACACTTTTTGTAAATTTCTGTGTAATAATAATTGTTGCAAAACTTATTTGTTCCTTAACCGAAATACAAACCACGCTATTTACATTGGGTTTACCTTTTAGCGTAGCTGAAATGACAAGCTAATAGTTTTTAACGAGGGTTAATTACCCCCACGCTAGTTAGCGGGGGGTAGGGGAAGGGTAGCTTGCTACCCCTCCCCCCCCACACACCGGTGATTTGCTTCACTTCACTTTTGGCTGCGGCTGTCCATCGTCCTCGTTGACAGCCTTTAATCTTTTTTCTGCTTTTTCTCTACAGTGTGTGTGTGTGTGTTAGAAGTTGACCACCTTTATTTTTGCAATGCGTATGTGCCCTGGAATTGCCGGCCGCCCTTGTGGTACCTTTATCTCGGCCACGGATACGGATCCTCACACCCTTTGCCCGCAGTGTCGAGGCAGACTGTGTGATCAGGAAACTATGGGTAGTGAGTGTAGGGAGTGGTCGGCCTCCCAGTGGGAGAGGTTTGGCCGCCGGCGTAAGAAGAAGTCCAAGAGAGACCGTTCTCCTTCCAGGGTTGCCTTGAAGGAGGAAGGTTCTCGGGACTCTTCTTTCGCCGCCCAAACCTCCTCCGAAGCTCCCCCTCGTTCGGCTCCTAAGGAGAGTCAGCCGAGTGGTAGTGCAGGCCCTAGTTCTGTTTCCCGACCTTGGGTGGGGGGAGAGGGCGTCGCCTCCCATAGCGGGGCGGTTCTCCCTCCTCCTCCGGGGGAGGTTATTGATGAATCACTGTCTAATGATGATCTTTTACAGATTTGGGCTTCCCTGGGGCTTAAGGGCTTGCCCTCCAGGGTTGCCCTGATTGACCTTGTCCAGTTGGGAGCCGCCGTTAAGCAGTCGCCGGTGATAGCAGAGGTAGACCCTCTGTCTATCGTCGACGTCGTGGTGGCAGAGGCCTCCGACGGGGCGGGGCAATCCTCTGCAGGTGCAGTTGGGATGTTGGTGCTGACGGCTCTCCTCCCCCTTCCGTTCGTCCTTCAAAGGGGGAAGAGAGTCCTACGGGCTCTTCTGCTGTCCAGCTTCCCTCTAAGGGGAGTGCCTTGACTGAGACTCCCCTTCGGAGGACTGATGGTCCTGATGATCTTCCTCGTGGCTGCCTTCACCATAAGGCTCACCGTCTGCTGCGTCACAAGGGCCTCCCATCTCCTTATAAGGGTGTTAAGAGGCGCCTTTTTGGATCTTCTTCTTCCGAAGGGGACTCTCCTCGCCGTAAACAGCCTACAGCTCCAGCTTCATTAGACCTCTCTGGGGATCGGTCTCCTACTCCTGCTAGAACTTCACCTTCTGGGGCAGATGTTCAGCTTCCTGACCTCGTCACCCGACGGGCAACGGTCCCTTCGGGGCAAAACGATTCTTCCCTTACACGTGCAGTGTTAGCGCACAGGCGCTCTCCTGCTCGTCAGCGCTCTCCTGCTTGTCAGCGCTCTCCTGCTCGTCAGCGCTCACCTGTTCGCCGGCGCTCTCCTGATGTTCGCCCTTCTTCTCGCCAGCGTTCTCCTGAGGACATCCTTCAACCTGTTGTTCCTGAAGAGCGCCCAGCGCGCCAGCGTTCCCCTGCTCACCCTTCTGCAGTGTTAGCGCACAGGCGCTCTCCTGCTCGTCAGCGCTCTCCTGCTCGTCAGCGCTCTTCTGAGTAGCATCGCCCTCTTGCTCGCCAGCGCTCCCCTGTGGTCTCTGAATATCCTGCAGTCCCTGTTGGGCGCTCTGCGCGCCATCAGTCTCCTGAGCGCTCTCACGATCCTCAGCTTGTTCCTGCACAACATCGCCCGCGTTCTCCAGCGCGTGTTTCTAAAGCACATGTTCGCCCACGCGCTTCTTGTTCCTGTTTGTGAACGCGCCGCGCCAACTGTTCCCTCACAGGATTCCACACGTCGCCCTCTTGCTCGCCAGCGATCACCAGCTCGCCAGCGTTCACAGACGATTCAACAATCGCCTGCTCGTCAGCGTTCTCCTACGCGTCAGCGATCACCTGAACATCGGCGATCTCCGGATCGCCCGCGTGACTTATCGCCTGCGCGCATGCGGTCTCCAACGTGCCGTCGCCCAGAGATTCTGGAAGGACATGGTTCGCCCTCTGCTAGCTCGCCCTCGCGTGATCGTTCGCCTGCGCGACCTACGCGCTATCGCTCGCCAACGCGTTACCATGCGCCAAAGCGCCATCGCTCGCCTGCGCACCAGCGTTCGCCAGCGTATCACCGATCGCCTGCTCGCAATCACTCTCCCTCGCGCTACAGGTCTCCTGACCAACGTCGCCAGCAATCTTTGGAGCGTTCTCTCTCACCCACGCGGCAACGCGTTCCCTCGCCATCGCGCCAACGCATTCGTTCCCCGGCTCGCCCACGCGCTCGTTCGCCTGTACGCCCTCGCGACCGTTTGCCTTCGCGCGACCACCGTTTGCGCTGAATTTTACAGCCAATGATAGCAGCAGGAACGCGTGTTCCCAGACAGCGCTCTGGATCGCCTCCATCAAAACGCAGGACTGTTGTGCAGGACAGGGAAGACACTTCAGAGAGGTCAGTGCATCTTTCTCCCCCCTTTCCTTTTCTGGTAGGTCCAGTGGTGTCCACTCCGAAGGATCGCCTGATCCCTTTCCCTCCAGCGAGGATTCCGTGGAACAACAGACTTGGTTTGGTCCTCTGATGCGGGCGTTAGTGAGGGTAATGAAGCCAGCACTCGCCGATCAGGGCAACAAACCAACGGCTGCCTCACCTACGCTGAAGAGAAAGAGAGGAGTGGACTTCGTGGTGACTTCCCCCAGGGAGAAGTTGGTTCCTAAGAGGTCTGTCGGGAAGGCCCCTTCCCCTGCTCGAGCGTTTTCTCCTTCTCCCATGGACGAGGCTTTTCCGTCCTCGGGTGAGTCCAGTGAAGCGATAGTCTTCCCCTCAGCACCAAGGGGGGAGCCTTCTCTTCATGGAGGAGAATCGTCTCGTGCGGAATGGGCTCTTCAAACCTCTTTGTTGGGATCCTGTATCCCTCCCAGGAGGGAACCCAAGGACCCCAAGACCATCCCGAAATCATCTTCGAGGATTCGCCAGGAACCCGCGGCTCCCCAGGGGAACGTCCACGCTTCGCCCCAGGAAGAGATTCCGGGGACAGGAGACTTCGCTGCCAGCCCACAAGGAGATCAGCAGGAATCTGAACATGCCTTCTGGCAGGTGCTGAGCCTGATGAGGCAACTCAACGGATTCATGGACCCCGTGATCGCCCCCCGAGAAGGCAAGGACACAGTCTTGGACGAAGTGTTCGACGTTCGGAAAGCCCCTAAGTCCAGTGCGGCTCTGCCCTGGTCTCGGGGTCTGAAGAGTGCCAGAGCCAGGGCCAACGCCCAGCTCGCGATTCTTGCCTCCTCCAGTCGTTCCTCTGCCAGGAACAAACTCATCACTCCTCCTCGTCTCCAGCAGAGGAGGTATTTTGAGATCTTGGGTGAGTCCAGTCTCGCTCTTCCTCTCCATCACTCCGTGGAGGAGCTGGCGAAGGGAGTTCCTCTTGAGAAGCTCTCTGCCCGGCAGGTGTCGTTCTCGGCGTCGGAGATCCTGAGCCATGAGAAGGTCGCAAAGTGCGCCATGCAGGCCACTTCGTGGTTGGATTTATGGCTAGGAACTCTGGGCATCCTATTGCGCTCCGAGGACTTGTCTAAGGAGACCAATAGGAAGGCTCTGGAGACCTTCTTACTCTCGGGCACCCGCTCCATCGAGTTCTTGCCACACCAGGTCACCACCCTGTGGGCCAACTCGGTGTTGAAGCGGCGCGATGCGGTGACCGAGAGATTCCATCCGAAGGTCCCCGCAGTGGATGTGTGTAGGCTCAGACATGCTTCCCTTCTTGGGGAGAATCTGTTCGAGCCACAGGATATGGAGCGAACGGCTGAGAGGTGGAGGAAATCTAGCACGGACTCCCTCCTCCATAGGGCCCTTACAGCTCGGCCCTATAAGCCTCCAGCTCCGCAGCAACAGCAGCAGCAGCCTCGTAAGGCTCCGAAGCAGGCACCGGCAGTTAAGAAAGTGGTGTCTAAGCCCCAGCCCTTTCCACCCAAGGTCAAGAGGGGCGGCAAGTCCTCCAGGGGAGGCAAGACTCTTAGGGGTAGCGGCCGCGGCCGCAAGCCCTAGGGGTGGCAGTCCCCCTGCGTGTCCACCTGTGGGGGGATGCCTTCAGCGTTGCGTCCACAGGTGGCAGCAACACGGGGCCGATGCTTGGACGGTTTCAGTGATCGGCCAAGGCTATCGCGTCCCGTTCACAACATCTCAACCTCCCCTGACAGCGAATCCAGTGTCCGTTGAGCTCCTATGCCAAGGGATCGGCAAAGGGCTGGCCTTTCGGGCCGAAGTCGAGACCATGCTCAAGAAGGGTGCTCTCCAGGAGGTCGTCGACGGCTCCCCAGGCTTCTTCAGTCTACTCTTTCTTGTAAAGAAGGCGTCTGGAGGCTGGAGACCTGTCATCGACCTCTCAGCTCTGAACGGGTTTGTCAAGCAAACCCGGTTCAGCATGGAGACAGCGGACACGGTCAGACTTGCGGTGAGACCACAAGACATCATGTGCACACTGGATCTAAAGGACGCGTACTTCCAGATCCCAATCCATCCGTCTTCCAGGGAGTACCTAAGATTCTGCCTAGACGACAAGATCTACCAGTTCGAGGTGCTGTGTTTCGGTCTCTCCACAGCTCCTCAGGTGTTCACCAGAGTGTTCACCCTGATTTCATCTTGGGCGCACAGGAACGGCATTCGTCTCCTTCGTTATCTGGACGACTGGCTGATCCTAGCAGACTCGGAGTCGACCCTTCTTCGGCACCAAGACAGGCTTCTAGGTCTTTGCCAGGATCTGGAGATCGTGGTAAACCTCGAGAAGTCCTCTCTGCAGCCGTCCCAACGACTGGTTTATCTAGGCATGCTGATAGACACCAATCTCCACAAAGCCTTTCCATCAGACGACCGGATAGCAAGGCTGAGGAGGGTGGCGGAACCCTTCCTCAGGCGAGAAGAGCTCCCCGCCCAGTCGTAGTTGCGTCTCTTAGGTCACCTGTCCTCCCTGGCTCGTCTGGTTCCAAACAGCTGCCTCAGGATGAGATCCCTGCAGTGGCGGCTCAAGTCCCGGTGGAATCAAGGATCCGATTCCCCGGACATTCTGATCCCGATAGGATCTTTGGAACGGACGGACTTGCGGTGGTGGCTGGTCGACGAGAACCTGCGGAAGGGAGTGAGTCTTCTCGTCCTCCCCCCGGAATTGACTCTGTTTTCGGACGCGTCAAAAGAAGGGTGGGGGGCGCACGTTCTGAACCAGAGGACCTCAGGCCTTTGGTCAGAATCAGAAAAGTGCCTGCACATCAACCTGCTAGAATTGAAGGCTGTCTTTCTGGCTCTTCAGCAGTTCCAACGTACCCTGGCGGGTCACTCCGTGGTGGTGATGAGCGACAACACCACGGTAGTGGCTTATATCAACAAGCAGGGAGGCACTTTTTCGCAGCAGCTATCCCATCTTGCAGTAGAGATTCTGAGGTGGACCGAAGTCCACTCGATAACACTATCAGCTCGCTTCATTCCTGGCAAGAGGAATGTGCTCGCCGACAGTCTGAGCAGGGCCTCGCAGATAGTGAGTACTGAGTGGTCTTTGGATCCTCAGATAGCCAACAAAGTCCTGACTTTGTGGGGTTCCCCGACCGTGGACCTGTTCGCGACAGCGTTGAATTTCAAGCAGCCTCTGTACTGCTCCCCAGTCCCGGACCCCAAGGCACTCTGGCAAGATGCTTTCCAGCAACGGTGGGACAACATCGACGTGTACGCCTTCCCACCGTTCTGTCTGATGAGAAGGGTGCTCAACAGGACCAGACTATCGGTCAACTGTTCGATGACTCTGGTAGCTCCGCTATGGCATCACGCGAAATGGTTCCCGGACCTTCTGCAGCTCCTGACAGAGCTCCCGAGGGAACTTCCTCCACGACACGAGCTTCTCAGACAACCCCACTCCAACGTCCCTCACAAGGCCATGGCCTCGCTTCGGCTTCACGCCTGGAGACTATCCAGCGTCTCCTCACAGAGAGAGGCTTTTCGCAACAGGTTGCGGAGAGAATGTCTCGGCACCTGTGAAGGTCCTCTGAGGGAGTCTACTAGGCGAAGTGGAGAGTCTTTTGTGGTTGGTGTCGTGGGAGGGGTATCTCTCCACTCGATGCCACTATTCCAGCAATAGCGGACTTCCTCGTTTATCTGCGGGAGGAAATGCGCCTTTCTGTCTCGGCAGTGAAAGGCTATCGCTCAGCCTTAAGCTTGGCCTTCAGGCTGAAAGGCATGGATATTTCTTCCTCGTTAGAACTCTCTCTACTCATACGTAGCTATGAGCTTACCTGCCCCCAGTCGGAAGTGAGACCTCCTCCTTGGAACGTGGTTCAGGTCCTCAGGGCTCTTAAGAGACCTCCCTTCGAACCATTACGCCAGGCCTCCGATCGCCACCTGTCTTGGAAGACGGCTTTCCTGCTCGCTTTGGATTCGGCCAAGCGGGTTAGTGAACTTCATGGTCTCTCGTACGACATCGCCCATTCAAGGGGATGGGGGGAGGTAACGTTCAGGTTCGTCCCTGAGTTTGTAGCCAAGACTCAGAATCCTGGGGTGCCGGATCCTCGGTTCGACTCTTTCAGGATCGCGAGTCTCCGCTCTGTAACAAGCGACCCAGACCAGCTGCTACTATGTCCAGTGAGGTGTCTGAGGCACTATTTGAAGAGAACGGCTGCAGTCCGTCCTCATGTGCGAGCATTGTTTGTGAGCACAGGCAGGATGAAGAGGAGGGTCACCAGGAACACCATCTCAGCTTGGATTCAAAGGGTTATCCACCATGCCTTGAATCCAGACCCTCCTCCGTCACGTTGCCCTAGGGCACACGATGTCAGGGGCTGTTGCTACATCCCTGGCCTTCAAGAGAAACTTCTCTGTGACACAGGTACTTCAAGCTGGGGTCTGGAAGCGTCAGACGACCTTCACAGCCCACTACCTGCAAGATGTGACCCACAGGAGCCTCGATACGTTTTCTATCGGCCCTGTGGTGGCTGCACAACAGCTGGTCTAACCTCAGGCTCCTTTATGGACAAGTAGCAGTAGATTGAGGGTGTTGTTACCCGGTTTTAGTCTGCGTGAATGAAAGAGTATGTCTGACCCTTACTTCTTTCTTCATTCTCCCCTCTCTTGGGGAAGCAGCATCCTGGTCTTCACATAGCTGACCTCGACCTCTGCAGGTAACCCATGCTTCCTTGTGCTCCTAGTATTAAGCTTAATACTGTTGCGTCCCCCATACCTTGACGAGGTGGTATTGGGAACGTCCTATCCTAGATTCCTATCTAAAGGTCTCAAGGTCAACTTCATAGGACGAGTCACACCTCCCTCCACACACAACTTATGTAGGCCACTCGTTCCTAGCGAAGCAAGGAACTTGTGAGGTGCAGGGGCTCCTTCTCTCAAGTGCTGCTCACTGAGGGATTGAGTCCCCTTACCTATTTACACATATTTGCCAGCCATCCCTGGCCTCCAAGTCAAGTCCTACCTCTAAGTGAAGTGAAGTAAATCACCGGTGTGGGGGGGGGAGGGGTAGCAAGCTACCCTTCCCCTACCCCCCGCTAACTAGCGCGGGGGTAATTAACCCTCGTTAAAAACTATTAGCTCGTCATTTCAGCTATGCTAAAAGGTAAACCCAATGTAAATAGCTAAGATTTGGATGGTTAGGAAAAATACAAATTATCTTCGAATTTGTCATTTTTTATTCAATTATGTCAATACGGTACTTAACTGTTTTGCATAATTGCTGTTTTTGTTAATTAATTCAAGTGGCAATTCTTTTTACTTTTCTAATTATGTATGAATTATTTTTTTTTTTTATCAGCAAGAACAGTAGGTTTAACGTTAATATAGTGAAATGGAAGGTAAAAGTCATGTTTTGATTGTTTAATAATATGTTAATGTTTATTCTTTGCTTATTTCGGCAGAGAAGATTTGACCATTTGGTTCTCACTTTGAGGATCCCTATGCAAAGGATATCCAAGAGTAAGCCTTATTATCCTATTTTATTCTATGAATACTAATTAGCTTTGCTACCCTTTTATGTTGATTCCATTAAGAGCTTAGATATTTTTCTTTTAGAGTGAGTTGGTATCTTATGTGTATTCTATGAATCTTGAAAGTTAAAAGTAACAAGATTTAAGTGAATTATTTAACAGCGAACGTATTACTTGACATGACAAGGAGTTTGTGTCTTGCATCACAGCCTTTATTAGCTAGAAGAAGGTATTTCCACAAATTGTATGTTGTTACATGAGAGTAATCCTAGAATTTATAATATTTTATAAATTTATTCATCCATTTTTAATCATTTACCTTGTTAATGATTGTTTTTAGGTTTCTTTTCAAAATTCTATGCCTGTCCATTTTGAAAAGGCATACTAACCCTTTTACCCCCAAAAGGACGTACTGGTACGTTTCACAAAACTCATCCCTTTACCCCCATGGACGTACTGGTACGTTCTTGCAAAAAACTGCTATTTAAATTTTTTTTTGCATATTTTTGATAATTTTTTGAGAAACTTCAGGCATTTTCCAAGAGAATGAGACCAACCAGACCTCTCTATGACGAAAAATTATATTTTAATTATAAAATAAATTTTTGAATATACTTACCCGGTGAATATATAATAGCTGCAACTCTGCGGCTCGACAGAAAACACACTCAAAAACTCGCGAGTGATCGCTATGAAGGTTGCGGGTGTGCCAACCATCGCCACTATCGGCCAGATACCACTCTTGCATTTAAACAAACCCTTCAATTCTTCTCGTCCCGCTGCGTCTCTATTGGGGAGGAAGGGAGGGCCTTTAATTTATATATTCACCGGGTAAGTATATTAAAAAATTTATTTTATAATTAAAATATCATTTTTAAATATTTAACTTAGCCGGTGAATATATAATAGCTGATTCACACCCAAGGCGGTGGGTAGAGACCAGAGTTAATTAAGTTTACAGCGTATAAGCTAAGAGTTTTTGACAGTTATCAATATAACAAAACCAAAATATATAGGTACCTGTTAAGGAAGTTGACTTAGACGATTACTCTGCCTTATAAGTCTGTCTTCCTCACGAAGCCCAGCGATCCTCTTAGGATGCTGAAAGACTCCCAGGAGCTGAAGTATTAAGGGCTGCAACCCATACAACAGGACCTCATCAAACCCTTAATCTGGGCGCTCTCAAGAAATGACTTTGACCACCCGCCAAATCAATCAGGATGCGAAAGGCTTCTTAGCCTTCCGTACAACCCAAAAAAACAATATTAAAAACATTTCAAGAGACAGATTAAAAAGGATATTGGAATTAGGGTAATGTAGTGGTAGAACCCTCACCCACTACTGCACTCGCTGCAACGAATGGACCCAGTGTGTAGCAGTCCTCGTAAAGAGTCTGGACATCTTTTAAGTAAAATGACGCGAACACTGACTTGCTTCTCCAAAAAGTTGCGTCCATAATACTTTGCAAAGATTTATTTTGCTTGAAGGCCACGGAGGTTGCTATATCTCTAACTTCGTGCGTCTTAACCTTAAGCAAATATCGGTCTTTCTCATTCAAGTGAGAATGAGCTTCTCGTATTAAAAAAATCTGATAAAATATGACAAAGCATTCTTTGACATAGGCAATGAAGGTTTCTTAACTGAGCACCATAATGCCTCAGATTTACCTCGTAATGACTTAGTACGAGCTAAATCGAACTTAAGAGCTCTAACAGGACATAATACTCTCTCTAGTTCGTTGCCTACGATCTCTGATAAGCAAGGAATATCAAAAGATTTAGGCCAAGGACGAGAAGGCAGTTCATTTTTGGCCAGGAAACCAAGTTGAAGTGAACAAGTGGCCTTTTTTTTTTTTTTTTTTGTAGAAAAGCCGATGTTCTTACTGAAGGCATGAAGTTCACTGACCCTTTTAGCCGAAGCCAAGCACACTAGGAAAAGTGTCTTGAGGGTGAGATCCTTCAGGGAGGCTGAATGTAATGGCTCAAACCTGTCTGACATGAGGAACCTTAGGACCACGTCTAAGTTCCATCCAGGAGTTGCCAAACGACGTTCCTTAGAGGTCTCAAAAGACTTAAGGAGATCTTGGAGATCTTTATTGTTGGAAAGATCTAAGCCTCTATGTCGAAAGACCGAAGCCAACATGCTCCTGTAGCCCTTAATCGTGGGAGCTGAAAGGGAGTGAACCTTTCTCAGATGTAAAAGAAAATCTGCGATTTGGGCTACAGAGGTACTGGACGAGGACACAGATGCTGACTTGCACCAGTCTCGAAAGACTTCCCACTTCGACTGGTATACTCTAATGGTAGAAGCTCTCCTAGCTCTTGCAATCGCACTGGCTGCCTCCTTCGAAAAGCCTCTAGCTCTTGAGAGTCTTTCGATAGTCTGAAGGAAGTCAGACGAAGAGCGGGGAGGCTTTGATGGGCATTCTTTACGTGGGGCTGACGTAACAAATCTACCGTTAGAGGAAGACTTCTTGGAAAGTCTACCAGCCATTGAAGTACCTCGGTGCACCACTCTCTCGCGGGCCAGAGGGTAGCAACCAACGTCAACCTTGTCCCTTCGTGAGAGGCGAACTTCTGCAGTACCTTGTTGACTATCTTGAATGGTGGGAATGCATATAAGTCCAGAAAAGACCAATCCAGTAGAAACGCGTCTATGTAGATTGCTTCTGTATCTAGGACTGGAGAGCAATAGATTGGTAACCTTTTGGTCAACGAGGAGGCAAAGAGGTCTATGGTGGGTTGACCCCAAGTAGCCCAAAGACTCTTGCCCACGTCCTTGTGGAGGGTCCATTCCGTGGGTATCACCTGACCCCTCCGACTGAGACAGTCTGCCAAGACGTTCAAGTCCCCCTGGATGAATCTCGTCAACAGGGAGATGCCTCGAATTCTTGACCATAAGAGAAGGTCCCTTGCGATCTCGAGCAGCGTGAAGGAGTGTGTGCCTCCTTGCTTGGAGATGTACGCCAAAGTTGTGGTGTTGCCTGAGTTGACCTCTACCACTTAGTTTCGAAGAAGCTTTCCAATATCATCAAGGCCAAGTGGACTGCTAATAGCTCCTTGCCGTTGATGTGCATGCTCTTCTGACTTGAGGTCCACAGACCCGAGCATTCCCGACCGTCCAGGGTCGCACCCCAACCCAAATCCGACGCGTCTGAGAACAACATGTGGTTTGGGTTCTTGACTGCTAGGGATAGTCCCTCTCTCAGACTGATATAGCTGTCCCACCATTTCAGGCATGCCTTTACTGGTTCGGAGACTGGGAATGATACCGTCTCTAACGTCTTGTCCTAGTTCCAGTGAGAGGCTAGATGGAACCGGAGAGGCAGAAGGTGTAGTCTCCCTAGTGAGACAAACTGCTCCAGGGATGAGAGAGTCCCTACGAGACTGTTCCAACTCCTGACTGAACAAACGTTCTCTTTTCAGCATTAGTTGGACTTCGAGCAGGGCTTGACTGCGAATCTCCATCCCCAAATATAGAATAATCTGGGATGGGATCAGTTGGGACTTTTAGGTTGACCAAAAGTCCCAACTCCCTGGCCAGACTCAACGTCCAATGTAGATCCTGCAGACAGCGAAGACTGGACGATGCTCTGAGAAGCCAGTCGTCCAAGTACAGGGAGGCTCGGATCCCCGATAGATGGAGGGATTTTGCCACATTCCTCACGAGCCTCGTAAACACGAGAGGCGCAGGACTGAGGCCAAAGCACAAGGCTCGAAACTGGTACCCCACATTCCTGTAAACAAACCTCAGAAACGGTTGGGAATCCGGGTGTATAGGGAATGTGGAAGTATGCCTCCTGAAGGTCGAGAGAGACCATCCAGTCGCCTTCCATAAATGCTGTCAAGACAGCCTGGTAGACTTCATCGTGAAGTTTGTCTTGACAATGAACACATTGAGCGCACTTGCCTCTTACGTACTCCTGCAGTGAACATGGCTGCCAAATCATTGGAGCCATCCCTGAGGGACTTATTCCTGCAGAGAACGTGGCTGTCAGATCATTGGAGCCATCCCTGAAAGCCTTGTTTATGCATGACATAATTGTACAGCAAAACTTCAAAGGCTCGAAAATAGCTCTGAAGTCGACCTGTAAAATCTTGGAGCGTCTCATGGCCAGGCGCCAGGGAGAGTCTATGAGGTTTGAGAAGTCTATCTGGGCAGAGGCAGGAACTCCCAAGCTGAGAACTTCTCTCGTGTCATATCAGACTCTCGCTCTATAAGCCAGCTTAAAAGAAGGGAAAGCAAAGGCTGTCTCCCCCAAACTCCTCCTGGTGATAAACCAGTCGCCTAGCAAACATAAAGCTCTCTTAGAAGAGCGAGAGAGCACTAGCTTATAAAACAACGGCTTCGAAGTAGCTAGGCCTAGTATAAGCTCTAACGTTTAGGCGAACGAGGAGCAGCAGTTACAAAAAGATCCGGACAAAGATCCTTAAAAATCAGCATGATTTATTTAAAGTCCATAGAGGGCTAAGCAGCTTAAGGCTCCTCTCCGTCTGACAGAGTCCTCAAGGGAATATCAGTAGGAGGGGGAACAGCAACTTCCTCATCTGAAGGAACCTTGTCCGACAATAGCCGAGTCTCAAGCAAGGGAGAGACCTACCGTGGTGGCAATGCTTTAAAAGCAGAGTCCACACGCACTGGTGCATTAGTAGCGGACCAGGACGCAACATCATGTAACTGCTTGACAGTCTGTGAACTGTCAACAACAACAGGTGCGTGAGGACGCACAGCGTCCACTCGAGACTGCTTTGACCGCCTAGACTGAGCAGTCAAAACAACTCTAGAATGCGGAGGTTGACGCTCAGCGTCAAAACAAGTCAACTCCGATTGTTGGCGAACGTCCTGAACGTCAACAGGAGCATCAGCAAGTGGCCTAACGTCCAAATGTGGCTGAAAATCCACACGAGACCGCATCGAGTGTGGTTCTAAACAACCTGACTGACGTGACTTGGCTACGCCAACGTCAACAGGACGCACAAAGGAACGTTAGGGTGGCTGAAGGCCAGGATCTCGATGAGATAAACGGCTAGGCTCAACGGACTTATCGGCAGAATAGTCTTCCATAAGGGAGGCAAGCTTATTCTGCATGTCTTGCCGTACAACCCATTTAGGATCAACGGGAATGGTTGCGGTAAGAGACGAGGGTAACGTCTGTGACTGCAAAACCTTGCCTACAAAAAGACTCTCGGAGTCTGTGTTACGCTTTTGTTTAGGCGGCAAGCAGTCTTCCGATGACTGCATAGGGTCAGAGCTGTCCTAATAGTTAAAACCAGGACGCTGGACCTGTCCTGAAAGGACTGACTTTCGCTTAAAGGGCCTCGAAACCTTGTTCCACGGTTTCTTATGCGAAAAGCCTTCGGATGACGAGGAGAAAATCGTCTCTCTCGCCTTATGGTAGGGGTGATCTTGGTAAGATACACCTGATACCATAGAGGGAACGTCTGTTCGCTGATCAAGGCCTCTCGAACCCATAAGTCGTACGACATTACTTCTCCCCTGGGCTTGGGAGCTTGCAAGAGGTCCCGGACTAGGCGAACGACAGGCACGAACAGACGAACCCTCGGTCGCAACACTGATAACACTTTGCGCAATATCACTTCATCACTACGATTTTCTGTTTTGCACTTATTTCACTGAAATCGAATTTTTTAACAATTCACATTAGGTATGAATAAAACTGATTTCTACCTGAAGCACGCAATTCTACCCTCATCAAAAGGTTGTAATTGCGAAATCAGTCGTATAATGTAAGCACATTAATACCAGCAAAAAACAGTAAACATATTTTAAGATAAGAAAAACAAATCAGTGGCTGGGGAAGAGACTAAACACTAGTTCATTCAAAACTACGTTTTCAATCTCTCACCGTACAGTGCCTTGGGACGAGAATAAAAACTAAAAACGTTTTATCCTTTCTCCCCGTACAGAGACTAGGGACGAGAGTAACTCGAGAACAACGTTACTCGCTTGGGACGAGATAAAGATCGGAACGTTCTCTCTCCTCTCTCTCTCTCCGTCTCTATCTCTCTCTCTCTCTCTCTCTTGATTTCACACCGAAGAGAAGAGCCCACTTACCTTTCGTCAATAAACAGGTTATTTGACCAAAGGAAAAAACTGAAAGGTTTTTCAATTAAAAGTTCCTTTAAAATAGTCTTTAAAACATTTAAGCTTTGAAAGAAAAAAGAACAAAACGTCAGAATCGATTTACTCTTTCTGCAAAGTGAAACCGTGATACTCTCTCTCTCTCTCTATCGTAACGATAGAGCGCAAACTGCGTAGCATAAATAAACTAAACGTTAGTTCATCTTTGAAACAGTACGAAGACTATTCAAAGAAAAAAACTATCATAAAATATTTACTAAAAATATTTCATTTAATAAGTTTTAAATCATTAGCTCTGTAAAAGTTATTTACGATTGAAAAGGGCTCAACGTTGTTTAACTTCGGTTTCCAAGTTAGGACCGCCTACTCTCAGGAAAGGTCGCATATAAACAAATCATTAAAATTTATTTTGATGTTTATTATAAATGGAAAGCTAATCGAAGAGGCCTAATAAAGGCGGTTGAGATATAAAATATATAGAGGAAAATCTATAATTAATTTATAATGTGATAAGATAATTGCTAAAAGCCTAAAACACACTTCCGTCTAAGGGAAGGGTCGGCCATTTAAAAGTCAAAGAAAGTCCATACTCTCTCTTGTCATCAAAAATTAAATCTATTCAAAAACGAGTTCAAGATTTAAGATGAAGATAAAACACCTTAGGATCAACGGGATGCGAAAGCTCAAACCAAAATGAAGTACTTCACCAAATATGTTGAGAAAACTCCAGGTTCTACAGCGAGTATTGATACGTCTTGTCGTCAACGTCGACAGAGAAGAATTGAAGGGTTTGTTTACATGCAAGAGTGGTATCTGGCCGATAGTGGCGCTGGTGGGCACACTCGCAACCTTCATAGCGATCGCTCGCGAGTTTTTGAGTGTGTTTTCTGTCGAGCCGCAGAGTTGCAGCTATTATATATTCACCGGCTAAGTTAAATATTTAAAATTAAGGCTGTTAGAGCAATTTAAAAAATAATATACTGTACTGCAAAATGTGCTTGAAAAAAATTAACCCCTGGGGGTTAAGGGTTGGAAATTTCCAAATAGCCTGGGGGTAAAAGGGCTAAGATACTATGCAGAAGAGCTATGGCTAACAGTTCTGCGGTAAACAGTTTCCCTTTTGCCCAAGAGAGCGAGAGAGCAAATGTCATTTATATATTGAAATTTAAGTTATTTTTATCTTTTTACACATTCCCTGTATCTTCCTTTACATAATTTTCATATTATGCTGCTTTTCTAATGTTGGTTACTACACGTCTAGCAGAATTGTGACATAAGTGTTATAATGTATTAAAGTAAGAATGCAGGGAGTAACAAAAGTAGTAAGTGATTTTCTATATTCCAACGAGTGCCCGAGTGCCATGTAAACTATAAGTTAATTTAATCGGCTATAAGCATGTTTCTATAATGCTAAACTTTGAGAATTTTTGCAATAAAAAACAAGAATGAGACGTAATTACTATGTATTACAAAAACATGTTTCCATAATTCTATACATTAAACATTTTAACAATAAAAAACTCCAATAATTTGAATGGTTTCTTAAGCATCACAATTTGTATGAAAAACTAAAATGACTAAGTTTTAATGCTTCTAGTGATCATTGGATGTATAATGTATTAACAAAACAAAATTATTTACCCTCTGTTCCTTTAGCACCTTGCTAAATAAATAAACTCTCTTCGACTAGCGACTGAACCTAAGATTAGTGCTTAACTCCCCTCTTCATTTAAGCTAGGACCCTTTAAAATTGGAATTATCACCCATTATGCCTTCAGTGAACCCTGTATGAGACATTGTAATGCAGTACTAAAGATTGTAGTTCCTCTGGCCTTCAGCTGAATGGATTCCTGTCTTTTATTGTTTATCCTTTTCCCTTTGTTTATTCAGCTTAGTTGTTCAACTTATCCAACTTTTTTGCGGTATAATTTTCACATATTTATATAGCTAATCCTTTAAGAAAGTCTTATGAGTTTATAAATTTAACTCAGCCATCTTGTTAAAATTTCATATAATAATGTTAATCGTAATTTGAAAATTCATATAAACTAAATTTGTTCCAACACAGTACTTACCTCGAAAGTAGGTCGAGGTAAGTACTGTCAGGAAAATACAAATTACTTAAAATTTGTGATTTCTTTTGACAGAGAGAATGAAAAATCAAGTTTGCAAGAAGCTTATGACAAACTTCAAGCCAATTGTTCACACTTGATGGATAGGATTAGAGATATGGATCAAGAACGCAAAGAATGTGAATTGTCATTGCAGAGTAAGGTATGGTAGTTTCTTTTTGGAAAAGTACAATTGTGTACTGTTCACATAAAAGGGATTTTGACGAAGGAAAAATCTATTTCTGGGCTCCTTATAGCACCATTTCTAAGGTATAAATACTGCTATATATACCAAAGAAAAAAGTTGCATGGAATGCCAGGAATATACCCAGCTCGCTCACCCTTATAGGGTGTCGGTATAATAACTGGGGCGTGTTGAAACCACTACCAGAGGTACCTTACCAATTAGTCTTCTCCTTCCTCAACATCCCCCGTTACTACAAGGTGCCGTTCTTTACAGCTAACCCCCCCCCCCCCCACCACCACCACCACTACTACCCATGCTTCTCCCATCATTCCTTCTTAGCACCTGTGAAGATTCAGATGTGTTAGGTAATCCAGAATATTTTTTTTTTTAATCAAAAAATGTAATTGTTTGAAACCTGTGAGATTTCCTGGCTGTATTAACCAAAAGTTCTAACTTCAATATCTAATGAACAAAAAGTATATGTTGTATTATCATTACTACTGTTACTATATCTAATATTACTACTATAGTAATGTACTGTAGTATGAAGATCACACCCTGTTTATAGTTAAAGTTCCATAGGTGGATATGTCATAGCATGATGAGATTTGAAAATGATTTGTACCGCCATATATTTAAGTATGTTTCTACAATGCTTACTGTCTATTGTAGAATGTTTTTCTTTGTTCTTCCATTTAAAGTAAAACTAAAATAGCCAAGTGCTGAGGGCCACCATGTAAAATGTTTAGAGAAATTCATAATTTTTAATTCTCACTCACTCACTAAATCCCGTCCGGAATTCTCCGGGTAGGGTCCTGCATCTGATATCACCATTCTCTCCAGAGACTCCTATCCAATGCCATCTGTGCCAGCTGCTGAAATGTCTCGCCTCTATTTGCTTTCTTGAAAGTTTTCACCCATGTATCTCTTGGTCGTCCTCTCAGTCTATTTTTAATTACATTATGTAAAATATATTGTGGTATAGGTCTCTCTTAATTTGTTTGTAAGAGGTATTTGTGTGGTCAACACAATATAACATAATGATTTAGTATTTAGCATGTAATAATTTTTTCTGTTTTAGATTAATTCCTTAGCTGAAATTCGCCAAGAACTGGAACGTCGAGTGAGAGCCAAAGACCTTCATATTCTCCAGTTACAAACTGAACAAAGACTAGATGGAACGCAAATTAATGCTCTTACTGAAGACAATACTAATCTGCAGCAGAAGGTAAATACATTATAGTAATGTATATAGAGGAATGTGGATAATTTAAACAGATGTTGCATTTGAACACTAATTAAAAACCATAAGAGAGATTGCTAAGAAGCTTCTCAAGATATGACCAGACATAAATTCTGATAATGTGGATGCTGGGAAAAATTGTTATACATAGAAAAAATAAAGGAAATCTATTTTGAAACTGCTGATGTTACCATCTCTGTTGAAGGGGAAGATTATTCATTGAACTATTGAAGTACATGGACCTTCGTTTGAAAATAATTAGCTTATACTTAGAAATAGACGTGTTACATAGACCGAACATTCTCCATATATGTCCATATAAATGTATGTATATAATAATAACTTCAAAAGTTCAAACTTGCGGTAAATGTTTTTATATTGAACCAACTGACATAAGTCTTTTTATAGTTTATATATGAAATTTGTTTTAATGTCTTTAATGTTTTTAAAATATTTAATTTTAATTGTTTATTACTTCATATCGTTTATTTATTTCCTTGTTTCCTTTCCTCACTGGACTATTTTCCCCTGTTAGAGCCCTTGGGCTTATAGCATCCTGCTTTTTCAACTAGGGTTGTAGCTTAGCTAGTAATAATAATAATGAGAAATGAGAGTTGTGGTAGTTTAGTGGAATCATTAGTAACTAGTTACTTGTGGGTCATAAGCTAGAGCCACACTTGCAGCTTGATAAGATTTCACTAATCTTTGACCTTATTGTAATCGTGAACTATCCCATAAGGTCTTGTCATATCAGTCATTGTCTGATCCTCTATGGTTTTAGCTTGGATGGAGATGGAGCTTGAAGGTAGCTGACCTTTATGTTGATATGTTCAGTTTCTAGGATATTGTGACAGTGCAATGACCTGTTGCTCATGAGTGACCTTTAAACCTTTAAGATGAATGAAAAGTACTGCAGTATTTTTACTTGAACAACAGCTGGCTTCCTATTTCCATTTTGAATAGCATTATTGATTTTAACAATTAGATACTCATTTATTTTTCATGTTTTCCAAAGGTCTCTTTATTGATTATTCAAGTGAATTCAATTTTCATGTTTGGTCAGTGATAAGAACTTTCTAAAAACAGATTTTGGTCAGTCTTTCATTAGCATTCAGGTTTATTTCCAGTGTTGATGTCACTTTTAAAGTTTGTTTTTCATCTATTTTAGATGCACTTAATACTCTGAAATACACAGTTAGTAATTAAATGTTTAAAATACACACACACTAACTGCTTGAAAAGTTTAAATCTTTGTAATTTTCCTGATTGTCTTGGGATTTATTGCAAGGGTATACATATATGTAGTGTTACTACCCATTTTTGTAAGTGACCCATAATTGATTCATTTTTAAAAAATGTACAGGTTCAAAATTTACAAGAACGGCTTTGGGAAGCCACTAGGTCACGGCGTCGTCATGGGAGTAATAACAGTAGCAGAAGTAGTGATGAGAGCCATGGCGTGTATGGAAATTCGTTTTTAAAGAGACCTACATCAGAGAATGGAAGTGTTCTTAATTTGTTAAGATCACCCGTGGAGGGATGCCAAACTAGTCAGAAACTAAAGGTTTGTATTGCATATTTCAATTTTTTACCCTAGTACTGTAAGTCTTTGATTTATATAATCATTTGATATACTGTAATAACTTTGATTAAATGTTTGTTAGAACTATTTCTTGTTTTGCTTTTCTATACATGATAGGATATGGATGCTTATGAAGAGAAGAGAGGATTTTCTGATAAAGAGTGACTATAATGTGGCGTGGTTTATGACTGGAGCTTACTAGAAAGATTGTATTCCAGAATAGATGGATTGGGAATAGAAAGGAAAGGAAAAGGAGCAATTAATCAAATACTGTAATCTATAAGCATGGAAGTGGCTACATGTCAAACATTAGAAAAGCTTAGAAAATGAGAATTTGAGCCAGATATGAATTCAGGCAGTAGGTCACAAATATAAGAGAGTAGAGCAATTTTGTAAAACCTCTAATTATGGAAAATCAGACACAGGATCATTGATAACAAAGGCACCAGGGACGGGTATACTTTTGTTTCTCTTACGTTATGTGATTACTTCAAAGTGAGCAATCTACTGTTGTGTTTTTTATACTCTACTTATATTTGAGAAACCAACTTGCTTATATGACAGTATCAATTTGTCATTTTACAACTACAGTGCTTAAAATCAACAATAACCAAGTATTTAGTGCTATTTTTAAATTTCATTTAAGAACTATTGTGTTGGGTCAGCCTCAAGAGAATTCAGAAATATTACACAATTATTTGATTGAGTCTCAATGAAATGGGAAAGCAGTTACATATCAAAGGTAGTTTTATTTTGTTCTTATTGCAAGTTGATGCTAATGCAAGGTACTTCATTCATACTATGCCCATAAAATTTTGTACAATTTTGTTGTTTAGTTTTAGCTGGTTCAACATTTTTTTTTATGTGGCACTCATTTTTGGTATGGTCGGTGATATGTGATATAGCTGATGAATACTTTAGGATTATACTGTGATCATTTTCGGTAGGATTTATGAGGTTTTATTTAAACTGAAACCTGATACTTTGTAATAACACTGTAGTAACACTTGGTATGGTTTGTGCAAAGTTTTATTATTAATTAAAGTAATTTTTGGTAGGGTTTGCATATATAAACTTATAATTATATCATGTAATCAATGTGCTTTTCATTTATTGTACAGAATTTGGAAAAAGATATCAGTGATGGTCAGTCAAGGGAGGAACAACTTCACAAGTTACTAATGGAAAAAGATGAAGCCATTAAGAATTTACAGAACTCTCTCTCCACTGAACTTGCTGCTAAAGATAAAGGTACTTTGATATCATTATTACTCAATAATTATTGCTAACTTTACAACTTTGTAATGTTTAAAATAGCTTATATGTTGCTATATACTGTAGATAGAGACCATTTTGTTGCTAATAGAAGACTTTGTAAAAGTGCTTTTTTCAATATTTAACTTAGCCGGTGATTATATAGCTGCAACTCTGTTGCTCGACAGAAAACTCTACGGAAAAAACTCGCCAGCGATCGCTACACAGGTTGCGGGTGTGCCCAACAGCGCCATCTGTCGACCAGATACCCAGCTCTCAATGTAAACAAAGACTCAATTTTCTCTCTGTCGAGGTGTCGACAAGACGTACTTTACTCGCTGTTGCTAAACTGGAGTTTTTCACATCTATTTGGTGAAGTACTATATTCTAGTTTTGAGCTTTCGTTTTGGATAGATTTAATTATGGTGACAAAGAGAGTATGGACTTTCTTTCACTTTTAAATGGCCGACCCTTCCCTTAGACGGAAGTGTGTTTAGGCTTTTAGTAATTATCTTATCACGTTATAGATTTTCCTCTATATATTTTATATCTCTCCGCCTTTATTAGGCCTCTTCGATTAACTTTCCATTTATTATAAACATATAAAAATAAATTTTAATGTTTTGTTTATATGCGACCTTTCCTGAGAGTAAGCGGTCCTAACTTGGAAACCGAAGTTAATCAACGTTGAGCCCTTTATATCGTAATTAGCTTTTAAAGAGCTAAGGATTTAAAACTTTTTAAATGTAATATTTTATGAAAGAATTTCTATGATAGTCTTCGTACTGTTTTCAAAGATGAACTAACGTTTAGTTTATTTATGCTACGCAGTTGTTGACGTTCAGGACGTTCAACATGCGCTCTATCGTTACGATAGAGAGAGAGTGTATCACGGTTTCACTTTGCAGTAAGAGTAAATCGATTCTGACGTTTTGTTCATTCTTTCTTATCTTAAATGTTTTAAATTCTATTTTAAAGGAACTTTTTATTTGAAAAACCTTTCAGTTTTTTCCTTTAGTCAAATAACATGTTTTTTTGACGAAATATAATTGGGCTCTTCTCTTAGGTGCGAAATCAAGAGAGAAAGAGAGAGAGAGATAGAGACGGAGGGAGAGAGAGGAGAGAAAACGTTCCGTTCAAGCGGGTAACGTTGTTCTCGAGTTACTCTCGTCCCTAGTCGCTGTACGGGGAGGAAGGATAAAACGTTTTTAGTTTTTTATTCTCGTCCCCAGGCTATGTGCGGTGAGAGATTGAAAACGTAGTTTATATGAACTAGTGTTTAGTCTCTTTCCCAGCCACTGATTTTTTTATCTTAAAATATGTTTTCTGTTTTTTGCTGGTATTAATGAGCTTGCATTATACGACTGATTTCGCAATTACTACCTTTTAATGAAGGGTAGAATTGCGTGTTTCAGGTAGAAATCAGTAAAAGTTTCGATTTCAGTGAAATAAGTGCAAAACAGAAAATCGAAGTGATAAAGTGATATGTGCAAAGTGTTACAGTGTTGCGTCCGAGGGTTCGTCTGTTCGTGCCTGTCGTTCACCTAGTCCGGGACCTCTTGCATGCTCCCAAGCCCAGGGGAGAAGTAATGTCAAACGACTTAGGGGTTCGAGAGGCCTTGATCAACGAACAGACGTTTTCTCTCTATGGTATCGGGTGTATCTTACCAAGATCTCCCCTACCATAAGACGAGAGAGACGTTGTTTCTCCTCGTCATCCGAAGGCTTTTCGCATAAGAAACCTGTCACAAGGTTTCGAAGCCCTTAAGCGAAAGTCAGTCCTTTCAGGACAGGTCCAGCGTCCTGGTTACAACCATTAGGACAGCTCTGACCCTATGCAGTCATCGGATAAATGCTCGCCGCCTAACAAAAGCGTAACACAGACTCCGAGAGTCTTTTTTTGTTGGCAAAGTGTTGCGGTCACACAGACGTTACCCTCGTCTCTTACCACAACCATTTCCGTTGATCCTTAATGGGTTGTATGGCAAGACATGCAGTATATGCTTGCCTCCCTTATGGAAGACTATTCTGCCGATTAGTCCGTTGAGTCTAGCCGTTTATCTCATCGATATACTGGCTTTCAGCCAACCTAACGTTCCTTTGTGCTTACTGTTGACGTTGGCGTAGCTTAGTCACGTCAGTCAGGTTGTTTAGAACCACACTCGATGCGGTCTCGTGTGGTTTTTCAGCCGCATTTGGACGTTAGGCCACTTGCTGATGCTCCTGTTGAGGTTCAAGACGTTCACTAACAATCGGAGTTGACTTGTTTTGACGCTGTGCGTCAACCTCCGCATTCTAGAGTTGTTTTGACTGCTCAGTCTAGGCAGTCAAAGCAGTCTCGAGTGGACGCTGTGCGTCCTCACGCACCTGTTGTGGTTGACAGTTCAGTTGTTGACAGTTCACAGACTGTCAAGCAGTTACATGACGTTGCGTTCTGGTCCGCTACTAATGCACCAGTGAGTGTGGACTCTGCTTGTAAAGCATTGCCACCACGGTAGGTCTCTCCCTTGCTTGAGACTCAGCTTTTATCGGACAAGGTTCCTGTAGATGAGGAAGTTGCTGTTCTCCCTCCTACTGATATTCCCTTGAGGACTCTGTCAGATGGAGAGGAGCTTAAAGCTGCTTAGCCCCCTATGGACTTTGATTAAATCATGATGATTTTTTTAAGGATCTTTGTCCGGATCTTTTTGTAACTGCTGCTCCTCGTTCGCCTAAACGTCAGAGCTTACACTAGGCCTAGCTACTTCGAAGCCGTTGTTTTTAAGCTAGTGCTCTCTCGCTCTCCTAGAGAGCTTTACGTTGGCTAGGCGACTGGTTTTTCACCAGGAGGAGTTTGGGGGATACAGCCTTTGCTTTCCCTTCTTTTAAACTGGTTTATAGAGCGAGAGTCTGATATGACACGAGAGAAGTTCTCGGCTTGGGAGTTCATGCCTCTGCCCAGATAGACTTCTCAATTCTCGTAGACTCTCCCTGGCGCCTGGCCAGGAGACGCTCCAAGTTTTTTACAGGTCAACTTCACAGCTGTTTTCGAGCCTTTGAAGTTTTGCTGTACAATTATGTCATGCATAACAAGGCTTTCAGGGATGGTAAAAGGTACCGCCTCAGTCGCTAACCCCGTCTGTTGCCGCACCTGCTCCCGTAGACCCTAAATGGGCTTTGCTGCAAGACATGCAGTCCAAGCTTGCGTCCTTGATAGAGGACTTTAATGCGGAGAAGGTTGCTACCGAACCTTCTGGCCAACAATCTTCCAACCGGTCGGTTGTGCGCCCTGTTGACGCTGAGGTAACCTACTCGCGTCTGCCAGTTGAGGTGGTTTCTCCACCAATGCGACCCAGTGTGGGTTGCCAGCCGCACGTTGACGTTAAGCGACGCTCGGAGGTGGTTGTTGACGTTCAGGACATTCAACAACCAGCAGAGGTGACTTGTTTTGACGCAGTGCGTCAACCTCAGCAACCCGGTAGGGTGTTGACTGCACAACCCACACGGTCTAGACAGTCTCGGGTTGACGCTGTGCTTCCTCGCGCACCCATGGTTGTTGACAGTTCACAGACTGTGCAGCAGTTCCATGATGTTGCGTCCGGCTCCGTCACGCATGCACCAGTGCGACCGGACTCAGCGAGCCAGACGTTGCCCACTCCGTTGCCGTTTCCTCATCAGTTTTCGGATGAGGAACTCTCTGATGAGGACGTTGCTGAACAACAAGACGATCAGCCCCCAGAATAGATCAAGCCCTGCTATCCATCCAGAAGATGCTGAAGAAGGAACGCTGCTCAGTCAGGCTGTGGATGAGTCTGGTAGGGACGCTGTCATCCGTGGAACAATTTGTGTCACTAGGAAGACTACACCTCCGTCCTCTTCAATACCATCTAGCTTTTCACTGGAAAAAGGACAAGACGCTAGAAGCGGTCTCGATCCCGGTTTCCGAAAAGATAAAGTCTTGTCTGACTTGGTGGAAGGACAATATCAACCTAAGAGAGGGTCTTCCCCTGGCTGTTCAGACTCCCAACCACGTTCTCTTCTCGGACACATCGGACGTGGGCTGGGGCGCGACACTAGACGGTCGGGAATGCTCAGGACTGTGGAACTCGAGTCAGAGGAGCATGCATATCAACTGCAAGGAGCTGTTGGCAGTACATCTGGCCTTGAAAAGCTTCAAGTCTCTCCTTCGAGGCAAAGTGGTGGAAGTTAACTCGGACATCACCACGGCCTTGGCGTACATCTCCAAATAAGGAGGTACCCACTCACTGACGTTGTACCAGATCGCAAGGGACCTGCTCATCGGGTCAAAAGGTCAAGACATCTCCCTAGTAACGAGGTTCATCCAAGGCGACTTGAACGTCATAGCAGATTGTCTCAGTCGGAAAGGGCAAGTAATTCCAACCGAATGGACCCTCCACAAGGATGTGTGCAAGAGACTTTGGGCCACTTGGGGTAAAACCATCCATAGATCTCTTTGCAACCTCGCTGACCAAGAGGCTTCCAATCTATTGCTCTCCAGTCCCGGACCCAGCAGCAATACATATAGATGCTTTCCTCCTAGATTGGTCACATCTGGATCTCTACGCATTCCCACCGTTCAAGATTGTCAACAAGGTACTGCAGAAGTTCGCCTCTCACGAAGGGACAAGGTTGACGTTAGTTGCTCCCCTCTGGCCCGCGAGAGAATGGTTCACCGAGATACTTCGATGGTTAGTAGACGTTCCCAGTAGTCTTCCTCTAAGGGTAGACCTTCTACGGCAGCCACACGTAAAGAAGGTACTCCAAAGCCTCCACGCTCTTCGTCTGACTGCCTTCAGACTATCGAAAGACTCTCGAGAGCTAGAGGCTTTTCGAAGGAAGCAGCCAGTGCGATTGCTAGAGCAAGGAGAGCGTCTTCCATTAGAGTCTACCAATCGAAGTGGGAAGTCTTCCGAGACTGGTGCAAGTCAGTTTCTGGATCCTCGACCAGTACCTCTGTAGCTCAAATAGCTGTTTTTCTCTTATACCTGAGAAAAGGACGATCCCTTTCAGCTCCCACTATCAAGGGCTACAGAAGCATGTTGGCATCGGTCTTCCGGCATAGAGGCTTAGATCTTTCCAAACATAAAGATCTGCAAGACCTCCTTAAGTCTTTTGAGACCACCAAGGAGCGTCGTTTGGCTACCCCTGGATGGAATTTAGACGTGATACTAAGATTCTTCATGTCAGACAGGTTGGAGCCGTTACAATCAGCCTCCATGAAAGATCTCACTCTTAAGACTTTTCCTGGTATGCTTAGCCTCGGCTAAAAGAGTCAGTGAGATTCATGCCTTCTGCAAGAACATCGGATTTTCGTCAGAAAAAGCCACTTGTTCGCTACAACTTGGTTTTCTAGCCAAAAATGAGCTGCCTTCTCGGCCTTGGCCTAAATCTTTCGATATCCCCAGCTTATCGGAGATCGTAGGCAATGAACTAGAAAGAGTCTTATGCCCTGTTAGAGCTCTTAAGTTCTATTTAAAGCGTACTAAACCTTTACAAGGCCAATCTGAAGCTTTATGGTGTTCAGTTAAGAAACCATCCTTGCCTATGTCAAAGAATACTTGGTCAGACTTTATCAGATTGTTAATACGAGAAGCTCTTTCACATCTGAGTGAGGAAGACCGAACTTTGCTTAAGGTGAAGACGCACGAAGTTAGAGCTGTAACAACTTCCGTGGCCTTTAAGCAAAATATATCTCTGCAAAGTATAATGGACGCAACCTATTGGAGAAGCAAGTCAGTGTTCGCGTCATTTTACTTGAAAGATGTCCAGTCTCTTTACAAGAACTGCTACACACTGGGACCATTCGTAGCAGCGAGTGCAGTAGTGGGTGAGGGCTCAACCACTACAATTCCCTAATTCCTTATCCTTTTAATCTGTCTCTTGAAATGTTGTTTTTTTTATGGGTTGTCCGGAAGGCTAAGAAGCCTTTCGCATCCTGGTTGATTTGGCGGGTGGTCAAAGTCATTTCTTGAGAGCGGCTAGATTAGGGGTTTGATGAGGTCCTGTTGTATGGGTTGCAACCCTTGATACTTCAGATCCTAGGGGTCGATCAGCATCCTAAGAGGATCGCGAGGCTCCGTAAGGAAGACGTACTTAAAAGGCAGAGTAATTGTTCAAGTCGACTTCCTTACCAGGTACCTATTTATTTTGTTTTTGTTATTTTGATAACTTCTAAAATGAAATAAAAAACTCTTAGCTCATAAAAGTGTAAACATATATTACTGGTCTCTACCCACCATCCTGGGTGTGAATCAGCTATATAATCACCGGCTAAGTTAAATATTGAAAAATTTTATTTTGATTATAAAATAAATTTTTGAATATACTTACCCGGTGATTATAAATTAAATGACCCTCCCTTCCTCCCCAATAGAGACGCAGTGGGACGAGGAGAAAATTGAGTCTTTGTTCACATTGAGAGCTGGGTATCTGGTCGACAGATGGCGCTGTTGGGCACACCCGCAACCTGTGTAGCGATCGCTGGCGAGTTTTTTCCGTAGAGTTGTCTGTCGAGCAACAGAGTTGCAGCTATATAATCACCGGGTAAGTATATTCAAAAATTTATTTTATAATCAAAATAACATTATTATACTTTCTGGTTTCTAAGATGGTTCTCAATAGTTATTCTGCTTAACATATGAGTATAAAGAAAAGAGAATGTTTAATACAGAATTTCATATGTAATTTCTAAAATAAAAGGCTATACAGTAGTCATTCACTATGTACATTATATTTACATGTTAGAGTGTCTTGATAGAAGAGAGAAAACAGAAATCAGGCTTCTTGTGTATAGAAGACTTACTTTATGCAAAAATCTTCATGCTAAATAAATTGTTCAATTTATCAAGTAGAAATGCATGTAATTACTTAAACAGATAGTTTCTAATTGTATTTTTTCTCCATAGAATTAGATATGCTGAGGAACAAATTACCCGACCTAGAACTACAAATGAATTCTCTGTTCAGCGCAATTGAAGTGAATGAAGCCATGGGACATGTGACAACCGAGGTGGGACGTCAATTGCAGGAGAGGCAGGAACATTTGGAGAATCTAAATAGATCATCAAACTTGTTGCAGGATGAATATTCATCTCTGGCTTTGGTATGTAATTCAAAGTAGTAGCAGTGGTTGTTTTCCAGAATTACTAAAGGTTATTTACTACTCGTGCAGTTAATTGTTGTTTCATACTTAAGGATGTCCTTCATTGATCAGGTAAAGAACAAAACTTAAATTATTTGGCTACTCAGTAAATTATAATTTTCCTATTTATGCTACTTGGCTTTAAGCTGAACCAAGGTATGGAAGTTTTTCTCTTGAATTACTTTTGCCATCTTAACCCTTTAACCCCCAAAGGACGTACTGGTACGTTTCACAAAACTCATCCCTTTACCCCCATGGACGTACCAGTACGTCCTTGCAAAAAACAGCTTTATACATTTTTTTTTACATATTTTTGATAACTTTATGAGAAACTTCAGGCATTTTCCAAAAGATTGAGTCCAACCTGACCTCTCTATGACAAAAATTAAGGCTGTTAGAGCAATTTAAAAAAACATATTGCAAAATGTGCTTGAAAAAAATAAAAATGCCTGGGGGTTAAGGGTTGGAAAGTTCCAAATAGCTTGGGGGTAAAAGGGTTAATTCTTATACAAAAAATGGCTTGTATTGTACTTCACCTTCAAAACTATTAGATTTTGCCTTTAAGAAATGGCAAATGTTACATTTTTTTTCTTTAAAATATCAACTTATCAGAATGGTATAGAAAATCTTCAATGTATAATAAAACATGAAAAAAGTATATGCTACTATCCGCAGTAAGGAGATTTGTTGATCCTACCCATAATATGAAGAACTGTTGGTCCTATCCTTGAAAGGAAAAAACTTGTTCCTACCCATAATAGGAAGAATGTTATTGTTCGTACCCAAGTTACTAATTGAGATGCCAGGGAGGTTTCTATTTTGTTAGTATAAGGTATAGGGCAATTTAAGGAGACCAAGAATGAATATTCCTAGACTGTCAAAGAGCTTAAAAACATTTGTTTCTAAGTGCAAGATGCAAATGGAACAAGGTAATGTTAAAGAAGCTGGACAGTTAGAAGAAATCATAGGAAAGTAAAAGACATGAGACCAATGTAAGCTTCATCCTTTCTATAATTACAGTATTTGCTTATTGAGTTCCCTCATTGATAATCAATAATGGTTTGTTGAGGTTACCAATCATTGTGGATCTGAAGTACGAACTACACAAAGTCACTCATGATTGATGAGGATTTAGAGGCGGATGTTAAAGGTTCAAATTAACTGTCAAGTTAGCATAAGATGTAATTCACCTTAGTAAACGTCATAATGTATTGTATGAAAACCAGGACGTCTCAATTATACCTTTGATGTTCTATGTACTGTATACTGTAGGCGAACAGCTCTAATAAGCATCTCTTTCAATTGATTTTCCATTAACACCTCAAATTTTACTTGATGTTATCATTATTATTATTGAATGTACCTTAAAACAGTGTTGTCATATAATTTGCTATATAAAATACTGTAGTTGTATATGATAAACAACGTATAAATTGATACAGTATTATTAATATGTACTGGATTACATGTTTATTGCAGTGTAATGTAGTCCAGTATTTTTCTTTATTGTAAATTAAGTACATTACTTAAAACATAGCAATTTTTGTCATTTGCATTTACTTTAATTCATCAGGAGAATCAAATACTGAGGAATGAGTTATCAGCATGCAAGAAATCTAGTGCAGAGTATGTTAGTGAAAGTTCAGAATCATCTAGAAGAGCCAAAGAGGAAGCCAGGAAAGAAAGGTTGAATGCAGCTCGATTTGAAGAAGAGTGTAGCAGATTACAGGTGGGTGACATTTACCTTTCATTAATATTCTGTTTGGTTGCTAACTTGTTTGAAGTATAGTATACATACAGATCTGTGTACTTTAATTATGAATCATTTTTTTAATCCGAAGTGATTATAAAACTAAAAGGTTCAGATACTGTACTCTCTTCAGTATGCAAACCTTAAGATTTGTTTAGTAGAAACTGCATCTAAGATTCAAATATAATTTTCAGCAGCCATTGCTTGCTCCTCCCTGGTCCTTGCTTGGATGCTGATCATATGTATATATGGTCGGTCTCTAGGGCATTGTCCTGTTTGCTAGAGCAGTGTTACTGTCCCTTGCCTCTGTCATTCATAAGCAACCTTTAAATTGGACCAATATCATTATTTGAAGATTTCAATGCTTGATTGATTGGGGAAGAATTGGGTCGACAGATTAAATTTTGTTAATTTAGATATGATTCAAGTTCTGCATTCAGATATGGCTTAGGTTTTAAATTCAGATACAACACGGAGGTAGCAGCAGTAGGGGATTCAGCATTATGAAGCTTCATGTGTGGTGGATAACGGGGGGGAGGGTGGGCTGTGGCACCCTATTAGTACCAGCTGAACTCGGTTGAGTCCCTTGTCAGGCTGGGAGGAACGTAGAGAGTAGAGATCCCCTTTTTGTTTTGTTTCATTTGTTGATGTCGGCTACCCCCCAAAATTGGAGGAAGTGCCTTGGTATATGTATGTACCTTATGTACAACACGGTGTCTAAATTCAGATATGATTCTGGGTATAATTATGACCACTGACAAACTTGATATTTTGAGGCCCCCTTATGAGGCAATTATTCAGTTAAGTATCTTGGACATTGTTTCTTCATTCTTTGATGCTGAATCAGTATGTGAACAATTCTTTGTTTTGTAAGTGATGACCTTTAGAAATTTTATACTTTGTTTATTTATATACTGTATAGTACCTCATCGTCACTGATATACAGTTCATAATGCCAGGGGGAATAGCCAGTTACCAGTGTCTAGGTACCTATGACTATCAGCAAGTAGCAACTACTGTACATTTAGAGACAATTAGACTTTTTTAAATGCTAACTGCAATTTTGTAGATAAGCTTTTTTGTCACTTATGTGATATGTAAATTAAAAGATTAAGTTTTTAGTGGGACAAACAGAATATGAAAATTTCTTTGCATAGCATAAATATATGATATGATATTTTCAAGTTGTAATAACTTATATTCCATCATCATCATTATTTGGTTTTAAACTGATTATATTACTATCCAAAAAGGGCTGTAGCTAGGATAGTAATAATAATAATAATAATAATGGGTCCACGTGGGGACCGCGAAAGACACAAAAAGGGGGTGTCGGGGACATAGGGTCGCACTGGGTAAGGAGGGAGCGTTGAGATGTTATCACGACGCGACCAGAGAACTTACTGGAGATCGAGACCTGAGCAAGCATGCTCTCTGACCTGGGTGATAGCCTCAGGGCATGTTCCACTCCACCTGAGGTTACCCCTCATAGAAAACGGGACTATAGGGTAAACTACACAAAACTCTGGTCGGTTGGGAGGAGATCCCAGATACTCCTAAGAAAGTAGTTCGAGGTAAGTATTGTTAGGAAAAATACAAATTACTTAAAATTTGTGATATCAAGGTTTTAGTGGGGCAAACAGAATATGGAAATTTCTTTGGATAGCATAAATATATGATATGATATTTTCAAGTTGTAATAACTTATATTCCATCATCATCATTATTTGGTTTTAAACTGATTATATTACTATGGCTTAATAATGTATACCAAATTGTACGTTTGTAATTTGGAATACTGTCAGTGCTGTTGTATAAAATAATTTCTGGGCTCGAACCTGTGCTGCCCAGTGAATAAGCTCCATTTAGCACTTATTCTTAGGTAATTTACTGCTAAATATACCAGAGAAAAAATGTAAAGGAGTGCTAGGTTAACTAGCTCGCTCACTTATTGGTGTCGGTATAAAATTGGGCGTATAATCCAGAGGTCCCGCACTATTTAGATTCATCCACGACAGAAACCCTAATAGAGGAGAGCCGTTCAACCTCACTCGGTACTACTAACACTGCATCCGCTCAGAACCCAACTCCTTTTAGCACGTCTTGTGTTGTAACCCGCTTTTTTGTTGTGCTCTCGTTTTTCCACTTATTTTCATTGGATTATGGCTTCTTCGTCGGTTTCCCAGGAGACACCGTCTAAGTTAAGTACCAAGCTTGGTTTTGCTGTGTTTTGAGCAACCTAGATCGTTTAATATTTGAATTATAGGAGTTTATTCTCTTCGTTCATATCGATCTTGCTTGATTCCACTTACAGTTGGTACTCCTGTTTTGAGAGCTTTTAGTTTCACTCGCGGTGTTACTATATGTATTATTTTTATTATTTTTATTATTAAATTTTATTTGTTCTTGTGGATATTCATTATTTAGCGTTTAGAACCCTCGTGGTTCACTTTTTGGGCCGATATCATTTACGTATCGTTATGGCTGCCGACCTTCGTTGCTAGGCGGCAATGTTATTTTTTAAGCCATCAGGTGTGTCTTTTGTGATTTAATTATTATGTTGCATGCCTTGCCCAAAAAATTTTTATGTGTTTATTTTATATTATCAACGCTATCACTATTATAATGAATATTGTGCTATTACTCCGTTTGATCTGTCTGGTTGGGGATCGTCAGTTGGTAGCCCTGCTGCTCCGTATCACGTGATCCTCCCCCATGCTCCCCCTCTCGCTAGGTGGGCGGCTAGGCTTCTCTCCCCCCCTCCCCTAGGGGACCGTTGCCTTCCCTCCTTTTAGAGGGGGTAGTTCAGTGTTTATGGACTTTGTCCTCCGGGTGTCCCGGCGGGTTCGTCTCTGTCTAGTCTGGTTGGCCACCGGTCAACAGAGTTGGATCCCGGTGCACCCTATTTTATATTCACTTATCACACTGGTTTATGTTATATGAAACCCTCTGGGTTCGGTTGGCGGTTCTTATCTACAGTTCCGTCCCCCTATTAATTTATAACAGTTCCTATGATTATATGACAGATCACTATCCCGGAGTTCCTATACGAATTGGTTTTGGATACTTTTATTTCCCGGCCCGGGGCTTAGCCTCGCCCCGTGAAATCAGACACCATGTGTCTTAATTTCTTGTTGTTGCATCCTTTTTTATGCTCCCGGCTCGACCGGAATGGATGGCTATACTTTAGTCTTAAGCTAGACTTATGTTTAGGCCCGGGTCCTCCGGACCCGCCCCTACTTAAGAATATTACAGTTAAGCTCTAATCTTGTGTTAGGCTTATGTTAGGCCCGGGTCCTCCGGACCCGCCCCTACTTAAGAGAATTACAGTTTCTCATATACTATTCTTTTTATAGATGGTGCATTGTCAGACGACGGCCTGTGCAGCTGTTCTACATCAGCCCTGCGGCCATACCGTCTGTCGGTCTCACGCCCTCTGCGGAGTGCAGCTGGAGGATGTCGTGGTATGGCACCCGGATAACTGTGTGGTCTGTTTTGACCTCGTTACCACCCTTGGATCTGACTCGGTGAGTCCCGTTGGCTATGTTGCCTTCTTATTTATCTTACCTTTTTTGGCATACATACACTATTTAGTAAGATATCTATGGTCTTGAAGGACCACTGGGAGTCTTCCCTTTTTAATTCCCACTATTATTTCAGGCATCCCCGGAGCAAAAGTCTGCGGCTCGGGCCACACTGAAAGTGTGGGTTAGTGGTTTTGCCCGGAACGTGAAGTCCAAGCGGCCGTACGTCCTCTCCGAGGACTACTGTTCCTTGATTTACCCCAACGCCAAGTCTTCAGCCGCTGTGGCTAGGCATGTTGCAGCTCCCATCATTGCCCACATTGATGCCACCATAGCGGGGTTCATTGATCCAGAGCAGGATCCGTCGGACGCCCCCGGAGATCTAGAAGACAATGTTGCCTCCATGAACCTTGACGTGGAACCCATGTTATTGGATGATCCAGATACAGGTAGGGTGGTAAGTGAGGCAGGTGTTTCCGGCGCTGAGATTCCTATCCTCAGCCCCTCTCTTTCTTCTTCATCTGATCGCTCTTCCTTTCATGGTTTTTCTGGGGACCGTGATTCGTCCCAACGATCACACTCGGTTCCCCCCAAGAATAAGTCTAGAACCTTACCTAAAGCTCATAAGCCTCATAAGGCTTCTCATGGTTCTAAGCAGAATACAAACCTGTCATCTAAGGCTTCTGGCTCCTCCTCTAAGTCTCGCGACCCGGGAGTTCATTCCGCCACTCCTGCTGCTAGCCCGGGCCTTTCCGAATCAGCCATGCTTCGCATCGTGTCGAAGATGCAGGCTAAGTTGGTATCAGAGATGCAGTCTAAGATGGACACGATGTTCTCTAACATCGGTCAGAGACTTGGGGCATTAGAGCAAGGTGCTCCGGAGCGAGTCCAAAGCTCTCTCATCCCGGATGCCTCTAAGCTCCCGCCGTTTGCCAATAATAACCCTTGGCGTATGGCTCTTCATTCCCCGTTCTCAGACGGAATGTTAACTTTGGAGGGTCTTGGCACTCGTCCCCTAGAGGACTTTGAATTCTTTCCTCCTGGTCTGGCATTTCCATTTCATGGTTATGCCAGGCTTACCGAGGAAGCTTTGGTTCGGTTAGACAAGGTCCCCAAAGAGACAGTCATCTTCCCTAAAGAGCAAGCCCAATCTGTGTGGACCAGATTCCTGAATGACATCGGCTGCACCAACACCATGTTGACGCCTTATAAGAGCTCCTTCACAATGTTCTTAATGGACAAAAACACCGTGACTCCATGTGTCAATAAGGTAGCAGAGCTTGCCTTCCAATATGCTCTGGAGGAGAAGCCCTTGCCTCCCATCCGAGAGGTGGATCCAATCTCCCTCCTTCTTCCTTCAGGCATTGAGTGTTGGGACAACGTCCATACCACCTTTACCTCTGGCAAGCTAGCAGCAGACTGTGCTTCAGTAATGTTTAGTGAGCGGCTTCCCCGTCTCCCGGAATCCCTCATTAAACAGGAGTATGATTCCCGCCTACGCGTTGGCCGTACTCTGAACTTGGCCACTTCCACGGAGTCGATAGCCTTGACTTACGATACTGAGAGTATTTTTAAGTCTCTCAACAAGGCTACGTTGCAGTCATTATACTATGACCTGTATGACTTCGCTACTGCTAAACGCAGGTGTCGCAAACATGTCCTGGCAGAGGCGACTATTAGGCATGAACCTAATAAGCTTATCCGGTCCTCCTGTTGGGGTCCAAATCTCTTCCCTGAGGTTCTTGTAGAGGAAGTCTTGGCGGAGGCCACTAGAGTCAACCAGAGCCTTAAAGCCCGTTGGGGTTTGACTCCTAAATGTAAATATGACCCTGCGAATTACCAAGCCCGGGGTAGGAAGAAGCTCCGTCCATATACCTCCACCCAGTTCAGGCAACAGCAGAGTGGTTCGTCCAATTTCCGGCTGCCTCTTCCCCCATCTCCTGTTGCCCCTGCACAGCCTTCCACCTCTCAGGCTCCTTCGGACAACTATGTCACCGTTCTGCTCCCTAAGAGCCAGCTTTCCGGTGCCTCCGCCACTTCTCCTGCCTTTAACCAGTCTTATGAGGCTCATAGCTCTTCCCAGAGTTATGGTAGAGGTAGAGGCTACCACCGTGGTTCTAACCAGAACAAAGGCAGGGGAAGAGTCTTTCGCAGGGGAAAGAACTTCCGAGGCGGACGTGGAGGCAACTCCTCAAACCAATACTGAGGTGCAGCAGGTAGGGGGGAGGCTCTATGCCTTCCGCAACAAATGGAGGTTCAGTCCCTGGGCTTTCAGTATCATCTCCAAGGGACTGGGGTGGAGTTGGATTCAAGGACCTCCTCCTCCGAACAAATTTCATCAACATTCCACTCCGGACCTGGTCGAATTTGTCCAGGATCTTTTACAAAAGAACGCCATACAAGAAACGAAACACCTGAAGTTTCAAGGTCGGCTGTTCAGTGTCCCGAAGAAGGATTCAGACAAGAGAAGAGTGATTCTAGACCTATCCCTTCTCAACTTGTCCATTCAATGCGACAAGTTTCGAATGCTTACCGTCTCGCAGGTGCGGACCTTACTTCCCCGTGGGGCCGTCACCACCTCTATCGATCTTACAGACGCCTATTATCACGTCCCGATAGCGAGACACTTCCGTCCGTATCTAGGCTTTCGCTTAGGGGACAAAAGTTACTCCTTCAAGGTGATGCCTTTCGGGCTCAACATCGCCCCAAGGATCTTCACAAAGTTAGCAGAAGTCGCTGTTCAGGAACTCAGAAATCAAGGGATTCAAGTAGTAGCCTATCTGGACGACTGGCTCATTTGGTCAGACACCTCCCAAAATTGCCTAAAAGCCACTCACAAAGTCATCCATTATCTTCAATCTCTAGGCTTCCAGATCAACTTCAAGAAGTCCCGTCTTCTTCCAAAATCGAAGTTCCAATGGCTCGGCCTGCAATGGGATCTTATATCTCATACTCTGTGTCTTCCCAAACCCAAGAGGTTAGAGATTGCAAGGAACACCAAACGCTTTCTCAAAGACAAAGTAAGTTCCAGACGACTCCAAGAGAGGATTCTGGGGTCCCTTCAGTTTGCCTCAGTGACGGATCTTCTTCTGAAGGCAAAATTGAAAGATATCAATCGTGTCTGGCGTTCGAGGGCGAACCGGAAGCTCCGGGACAGGAAAGTCCGCCTTCCTCCCATTCTACGGGAAAGACTTCTTCCTTGGACAAGAGCAAACAGTCTGTCAAAGTCAGTTCCCCTTCGATTTCCGCCTCCGAAGTTAATCATTCACACGGACGCATCCTTATCAGGTTGGGGCGGCTATTCTCAGCTCAGGAAAGTTCAAGGTCTTTGGTCCCCCTTGTTCCGCCAATTTCACATCAATGTGCTGGAGGCCATGGCAGTTCTTCTAACCCTGAAACGTCTCGCTCTTCCCAAGAGACAACACCTTCGTCTGGTCCTCGACAGCGAAGTGGTGGTCCGCTGCCTCAACAGAGGCGGGTCAAAGTCAGGGCCTCTGAACCATGTTCTAGTAGCCATATTCTCCCTAGCAGCCTTGAACCGTTGGCATCTTTCAGCTGTCCACCTGGCGGGAGTCCGGAATGTAGTGGCAGACGCCCTGTCCCGGACCTCCCCTCTAGAATCGGAATGGTCACTCGATCTAAAGTCATTTCGGTCGATTCTCTCTCAGGTTCCCGGTCTCCAAGTGGACCTCTTCGCCACGGAGTCCAACCACAAATTGAGAGTATATGTGGCTCCCAATCTAGACCCTCAGGCTTACGCCACAGACGCCATGTCTCAGAATTGGGACATCTGGGAAAAGATTTATCTTTTTCCCCCGGTGAATCTTTTGCTGAAAGTTCTAGACAAGCTGAGATCCTTCAAGGGACAAGTAGCCTTGGTCGCACCCAACTGGCCCAAGAGCAACTGGTATCCTCTCCTGCGAGAGTTGAGACTATACCCTCACCCGATACCCAATCCGGTTCTGTCTCAGATAGTACAAACACGCGTTGTGTACGCTTTCTCAAACATTCAGAGCGCCCTAACTTTATGGACTTTATGAAGTTTGCGGCCATGCATGGTGCCAATATTGATCCTCAAAACACCCTGTTCCTAGAATCGGATAAACGGGATTCCACCATCCGCCAGTATGACTCTGCAGTTAAAAAGTTGGCAAAATTTTTGATAGACTCAGACGTGAACTGTATGAACTTGAACCTTACAGTCACTTTCTTTAGATCTTTATTAGAATCGGGTCTGGCAGCCAATACTATCACCACTATTAAATCTGCTTTGAAAAAGATCTTCCTAGTGGGTTTTAACATAGACTTAACTGACTCTTTGTTAGCTTCAATTCCGAAAGCCTGTGCCAGACTGAAACCGGTTACTCGTCCTACCCCGGTGACCTGGTTCCTTAATGATGTACTCAAATTGGCTTCTGATACCCTTAACAGTTCTCGCGATTACATTCCCCTTCTCAGGAAAACACTTTTCCTGGTGAGCTTGGCTTCCGGGGCAAGAATTTCTGAACTGGCAGCCTTGTCGAGAGACCCGGGTCATATTGAGTTCCTGCCTTCGGGAGAGGTCCTTCTTTCACCTAACAAATTCTTTTTGGCTAAGAACGAAGACCCTCAGAACAGATGGTCCTCCTGGAAAATTGTTCCCCTCACGCAAGACCCGTCTCTGTGCCCTGTTACTACTCTTAGGTCTTATTTATCCCGGACCTCCTCTAACTCCTCGGGGCCTCTATTCGTTAGAGAACAAGGCGGTACCATTACTATTAAAGGGATCAGGCAACAAATTTTGTATTTTATTAAACAAGCTAGCCCTGACTCTTTTCCTCTTGCACATGATATCAGAGCGGTTGCTACTTCGGTGAACTTTTTTCACCACATGAATTTTACGGACCTTTCCAGGTATACAGGGTGGAAATCACCGTCAGTGTTCAAGAAACACTACCTTAAACATTTGGAAGCCCTAAAATTTTCTACAGTAGCTGCAGGGAGCGTAGTTACTCCCAGGTAACTCACAGGTTAATGCCTTGTCTCTTTATCTCTCCCTCTTACCTGCCTCATTTATACCCTATTGTATTCGTTGGTCTCGCACCTGAATACTGTTATTATATTTGTAAATTTTTAAAACTCCTGAGTATCTGTATATATTATCACTCACGGCATTATTATACCCACCTTATTTGTCAATTGTCTACCAAGTGGATTTATGTTCATATTTAAGATACCCTTATAATTGTTTTTTGGTACTCATCTCTGATTAAAGCATCCTGTATTTCCCTTACGCTTATGTTTTTTCCTTTATTTTGCAAGTTTGGTGACATTTCTCTTGTATAGATTCACTGGGCGGCACAGGTTCGAGCCCAGAAAAGGGATTTTGACGTAGGAAAAATCTATTTCTGGGCGAGGGACCTGTGCCGCCCAGTGAACCCTCCCAGCTCCTCTCCCTTGGAGTCCCCAAACTTTGGGTGCTAAGGAGTTGGGTTCTGAGCGGATGCAGTGTTAGTAGTACCGAGTGAGGTTGAACGGCTCTCCTCTATTAGGGTTTCTGTCGTGGATGAATCTAAATAGTGCTTGACCTCTGGATTATACGCCCAATTTTATACCGACACCAATAGGTGAGCGAGCTAGTTAACCTAGCACTCCTTTACATTTTTTCTCTGGTATATTTAGCAGTAAATTACCTAAGAATAAGTGCTAAATGGAGCTTATTCACTGGGCGGCAGAGGTCCCTCGTCCAGAAATAGATTTTTCCTACGTCAAAATCCCTTATTTGTTTAAATAGGCACAGCTAAAATGCACAAGTACAATCCTGGAGCAAGAGAGAAGGGAGAGAGCAATGAGGGACATGGTACAACAGCTAAAGGTGAGGTTTATGTAGATTTTACACCATTAAGCATTAAGTAATTACCTTTTCTTGATGACATTTTTTACAAGTAAAGTTATGTAAGTATTTTACCACATTAAGTGAAACCTAGATTTATATTTGGAAACAAATTAATTGTGTTGTGTTTATCCTGTAATTTTTCAACATTTAACTTAGCCGGTGATTATATAGCTGCAACTCTGTTGCTCGACAGACAACTCTACGGTAAAAACTAGCCAGCGTTCGCTACACAGGTTGCGGGTGTGCCCAACAGCGCCATCTGTCGACCAGATACCCAGTTCTCAATGTAAACAAAGACTCAATTTTCTCTCTGTCGAGGTGTCGACAAGACGTACTTACTCGCTGTTGCTAAACTGGAGTTTTTTCACATCTAATAGGTGAAGTACTTTATTCTAGTTTTGAGCTTTCGCTGTGCAGGGTTTCTCTTCACACAAATCCTTGAACTTTTTTTGATAACGGATTCTTTGTTGATGACTTTTTGATAGTTTTTTGAATTTCCCTTTGACCAATTCAAAATGGCTGACCCTTCACAAGTCCCCAAATTTAGGAAGTGCAATGCTAGGGACTGTTCAAGGCGTCTTCCGAAGGCTTCTATCGACCCTCACACTGTTTGTTCCAATTGTCGGGATAAAACCTGTCAATTGGAAGATCGGTGTGAGGAGTGCGTTGGCCTTTCGGAATTCCATTTTATCGAATTTCAAAAGTATACACGTAGGCTAGAGAGAGATAGAGTTAGGAGAAGTTCTTCTCGTTCTATTGATATATCCTCTCCTCATGCCCCACAACCTATTCCTTCCCCTGTAGTGGTTGCTCCTAACCCCCCTCCTGGCACTCAGGAACCATCGATGGCTGATATGATGCGTGCCATCCAGGCTCTGGGTGAGAGAGTTGAGTCCCTTGCTAGTGACCGTAATCAGCTCATGGCGGATGTGAAGGAGCTTAAGTGCAAAAGTGCAGTGGGAAGTGCAAAAGTGCCGAGTGATAGTGTTGTGGATAGTGTTGCGCTTGAGGGTTCGTCTGTTCGTACCTGTCGTCCTCCTAGTCCGGGACCTCTTGCAAGCTCCCAAGTCCAGGGGAGAAGCAATGTCGTACGACAAATGGGTTCGAGAGGCTTTAATCAGCGAACAGACGTTCCCTCCGTGGTATCGGGCGTATCTACCCAAGATCGCTCCTACCTAACTAAGACGAGAGAGCCCATTTATACCTCGTCTTCGGAAGGTGTTTCTCGCAAGAAACCCTGGACCAAGGTCTCACAACCGTTAAAACGCAAGTCGGTCCCTTCAGCGCAAGTCCAACGGCCCGGTTGTAGCCACTGGGTCAGTTCGGACTCGCTGCCGTCATCCGATGACTGCTCACCGCCTAAGAGAGGCAAAGCGGTACCGCTTCAGACAGTAACACCGTCTGTCGCCGCACCTGCTCCCGTAGATCCTAAGTGGTCTCTACTGCAAGACATGCAGTCTAAACTGACGTCTCTAATGCAGGACTTTCGTGCGGAGAAGGTTGCTGCCGCACCAGCTAGTGCAGTACCTAGCCTACAACCTTCCACACGATCGGTTGTGCGTCCTGTGGACGCTGAGGTAACCTTCTCACGTACACCAGTTGAGAGAGTTCCTCCACCCATGCGTTCCAGTGTGATCTGCCAGCCGCATGTTGACGTTAAGCGACGCACGGAGGTTGCCGTTGACGTTCGGGAGGTTCAACACCCGTCAGAGTTGCTTTGTTTTGACGCGGTGCGTCAACCTCCGCAACCCAGTGTGGTTTCCACAGCGCACCCACATCAGTCCAGACAGTCTGGAGTAGACGCTGTGCGTCCCCGCGCTGCCATGGTTGTTGCCAGCTCACAGACTGGGCAGCAGTTCCATGACGTTGCGTCCGGCTCAGTCACGCATGCACCCGTGCGACCGGACTCAGCGAACCAGCCGTTACCCACTCCGTTGCCGTTTCCTCATCAGTTGTCGGATGAGGGACTTTCTGATGATGATGTTGCTGCACACATAGATGAACCACAATCAGATTGGACGAGCCTAAGTCTACTCAACCCTCTTTGGACTTTAGGAAAGTTTTGGCCATTTTCAAAGAGCTGTTTCCGGACCAGTTTGTTTCTGTGGCTCCTCGTTCTCCGCCGTCAGAGTTTGTGTTAGGCATGCCGTCTACCACTCCTGCCTTTACTAGACTCGTTCTCGCACGCTCGTCCAAGAGAGCTTTGCGGGTGTTAGGAGAATGGTTGCAGTCCAAGAAGAGTTTAGGGAAGACAGCCTTTGCGTTTCCCCCTGCTAGACTCTCTTCTAGATCGAGCGTCTGGTATGCCACGGGAGAAGTTCTCGGCTTGGGAGTTCCTGCCTCTGCCCAGGGCGACTTCTCAAGTCTTGTAGACTCTCCCCGCCGCCTTGCCATGAGACGCTCAAAGATATGTTGGTCATCTTCGGACCTGGACCACCTTTTGAAAGGTATCTTTAGGGCCTTCGAAGTTTTTAACTTCTTAGACTGGTGTCTAGGAGCCCTAAGCAGAAAGATCTCTCCGACAGAGAAAGAGACTTCCTTGCTCATTATGTCCTGCATGGACAAGGCCGTACGTGATGGGTCTAATGAGCTTGCTGCATCATTTGTGTCCGGAGTCCTTAAAAAGCGTGAAAACCTATGCTCATTCCTTTCAGCTGGAGTTACACCGTGCCAGAGATCTGAGCTTCTTTTTGCTCTTCTTTCCAAGTGCCTTTTTCCAGAAGAACTGATTAAGGAAATAGCCGCTTCATTGGTGCAGAAGGACACTCACGATCTTGTTGCGTCCTCCGCTCGCAAAGCTACCCCTTTGCCTACCTTGTCAGCTAGACCAAGGATGGACACTCCAGCGTCCCGTTTTATTCCGCCCTTTCGTGGCAGAGCCTCCAGCAGAGGAGGTGCTCGTGCCGAAGGGAAACGAGGAAAGAAGAAAGGATCCAAGTCCTTTAAGGGCAGAGTCTGACTGCCCGCATCTTCAGACAGCAGTGGGAGCCAGACTCAAGAACTTCTGGCAGACCTGGGAGAAGAGAGGCGCAGATGCACAACCTGTGAAGTTGCTCAGAGAGGGGTACAAGATCCCTTTTGTACGGAAACCCCCTCTAGCAACGTCTCCCATCGATCTCTCTCCCAGGTACAGAGAGGAAGACAAGAGACGAGCCTTGAAACGGGAAGTGTCTCTTTTACTAGAGAAGGGAGCGGTGGTCAAAGTCTCGGACCTTCAATCTCCGGGATTCTACAACCGACTCTTCTTGGTGTCAAAGAAGACAGGAGGGTGGAGGCCGGTGCTAGACGTCAGTGCTCTGAATGTCTTTGTCACAAAGCAGACGTTCTCCATGGAGACCACAAAGTCAGTCTTAGCAGCGGTCAGAAGGGAAGACTGGATGGTCTCTTTAGACCTAAGGGACGCCTACTTCCACGTCCCCATCCACCCGGACTCCCAACCTTTTCTGAGATTCGTTTTCGAAAAGGTTGTCTACCAGTTTCAAGCCCTGTGCTTTGGCCTAAGCACAGCTCCTCTTGTGTTTACGAGGCTGATGAGGAATGTAGCCAAATTCCTTCATTTATCGGACATACGAGCCTCCCTCTATTTGGACGACTGGCTTCTCAGAGCTTCTTCCAGTCGTCGCTGTCTGAAGGATCTAAAGTGGACTCTAGATCTGACCAAGGAATTGGGTCTCCTTGTCAATATGGAAAAGTCACAACTGGTCCCATCCCAAACTATTGTGTATTTAGGGATGGAGATTCACAGTCTAGCTTTTCGGGCTTTTCCGTCGGCCCCCAGAATAAGCCAAGCCCAGTTATGCATCCAGAACATGCTGAAGAAGGAACAATGTTCAGTCAGGAAGTGGATGAGTCTGGTAGGGACGCTATCATCCCTGGAACAATTTGTGTCATTAGGAAGACTACACCTCCGTCCTCTTCAATACCATCTAGCTTTTCACTGGAAAAAGGACAAGACGCTAGAAGCGGTCTCGATCCCCATTTCCGAAAAGATGAAGTCTTGCCTGACTTGGTGGAAGGACAGTATCAACCTAAGAGAGGGTCTTCCCCTGGCTGTTCAGACTCCCAACCACGTTCTCTTCTCGGACGCATCGGACGTAGGCTGGGGCGCGACATTAGACGGTCGGGAATGTTCGGGACTGTGGAACTCGAGTCAAAGGATCATGCATATCAACTGCAAGGAGCTGCTGGCAGTACATCTGGCCTTGAAAAGCTTCAGGTCTCTCCTTCTAGGCAAAGTGGTGGAAGTGAACTCGGACAACACCACTGCCTTGGCGTACATCTCCAAGCAAGGAGGGACCCACTCACTGACGTTGTACGAGATCGCAAGGGACCTGCTCATCTGGTCAAAAGGTCAAAACATTTCACTAGTAACGAGGTTCATCCAAGGCAACTTGAATGTCATGGCAGATTGTCTCAGTCGGAAGGGGCAAGTAATTCCAACGGAATGGACCCTCCACAAGGATGTATGCAAGAGACTTTGGGCTACTTGGGGCCAACCAACCATAGATCTCTTTGCAACCTCGATGACCAAGAGGCTCCCAATATATTGCTCACCAATCCCGGACCCAGCAGCAACACATATAGATGCCTTTCTCCTAGATTGGTCGCATCTAGATCTATACGCATTCCCACCATTCAAGATTGTCAACAAGGTACTGCAGAAGTTCGCCTCTCACGAAGGGACAAGGTTGACGCTAGTTGCTCCCCTCTGGCCCGCGAGAGAATGGTTCACCGAGGTACTTCGATGGCTAGTAGACGTTCCCAGAAGTCTTCCTCTAAGGGTGGACCTTCTACGTCAGCCACACGTAAAGAAGGTACACCAAAGCCTCCACGCTCTTCGTCTGACTGCCTTCAGACTATCGAAAGACTCTCGAGAGCTAGAGGCTTTTCGAAGGAGGCAGCCAGTGCGATTGCTAGAGCAAGGAGAACATCCACCCTTAGAGTCTACCAATCGAAGTGGGAAGTCTTCCGAAACTGGTGCAAGTCAGTATCTGTATCCTCGACCAGTACCTCTGTAGCTCAAATAGCTGACTTTCCCTTATACCTGAGAAAAGAACGATCACTTTCAGCTCCCACTATCAAGGGCTACAGAAGCATGTTGGCATCGGTCTTCCGGCATAGAGGCTTAGATCTTTCCAACAATAAAGATCTTCAGGACCTCCTTAAGTCTTTTGAGACCACCAAGGAGCGTCGTTTGGTTACACCTGGATGGAATTTAGACGTGGTACTAAGATTCCTCATGTCAGACAGGTTTGAGCCGCTACAATCAGCCTCCCTGAAAGATCCCACCTTAAAGACACTTTTCCTGGTATGCTTAGCCACAGCTAAAAGAGTCAGTGAGATTCATGCCTTCAGCAAGAACATCGGATTTTCGTCAGAAAAAGCTACATGTTCGCTACAACTTGGTTTTCTAGCCAAAAATGAGCTGCCTTCTCGACCTTGGCCGAAATCGTTCGATATTCCCAGCTTATCGAATATGGTAGGCAATGAACTAGAAAGAGTCTTATGCCCTGTGAGAGCTCTTAAGTTCTATTTAAAGCGAACTAAACCTTTACGAGGCCAATCTGAAGCTTTATGGTGTTCAGTTAAGAAACCATCTTTGCCTATGTCAAAGAATGCTTTATCCTACTTTATCAGACTGTTAATACGAGAAGCTCATTCACATCTGAGTGAGGAAGACCAAGCATTGCTTAAGGTGAGGACACACGAAGTTAGAGCTGTCGCAACTTCCGTGGCCTTTAAGCAAAATAGATCTCTGCGAAGTATAATGGACGCAACCTATTGGAGAAGCAAGTCAGTGTTTGCGTCATTCTATCTAAAGGATGTCCAGTCTCTTTACGAGGACTGCTACACACTGGGACCATTCGTAGCAGCGAGTGCAGTAGTGGGTGAGGGCTCAACCACTATAATTCCCTAATTCCATACCCTTTTAATCTTTCTCTTGAAATGTTTTTATTGTTGTTTTTTGGGTTGTCCGGAAGGCTAAGAAGCCTTTCGCATCCTGGTTGATTTGGCGGGTGGTCAAAGTCATTTCTTGAGAGCGCCTAGATTAGGGGTTTTGATGAGGTCCTGTTGTATGGGTTGCAACCCTTGATACTTCAGATCCTAGGGGTCGATCAGCATCCTAAGAGGATCGCGAGGCTCCGTAAGGAAGACGTACTTAAAAGGCAGAGTAATTGTTCAAGTAGACTTCCTTACCAGGTACCTATTTATTTTGTTTTTGTTATTTTGATAACTTCTAAAATGAAATAAAAACTCTTAGCTCATAAAAGTGTAAACATATATTGCTGGTCTCTACCCACCCCCCTGGGTGTGAATCAGCTATATAGCCTAATCACCGGCTAAGTTAAATGTTGAAAAATGTTATTTTGATTATAAAATAAATTTTTGAATATACTTACCCGGTGATTATAAATTAAATGACCCTCCCTTCCTCCCCAATAGAGACGCAGTGGGACGAGGAGAAAATTGAGTCTTTGTTTACATTGAGAACTGGGTATCTGGTCGACAGATGGCGCTGTTGGGCACACCCGCAACCTGTGTAGCGATCGCTGGCGAGTTTTTACCGTAGAGTTGTCTGTCGAGCAACAGAGTTGCAGCTATATAATCACCGGGTAAGTATATTCAAAAATTTATTTTATAATCAAAATAACATATTTACAAAACAGTTTTATTTAGATTCTGAAGCCATTTTCACTTTCTGGTGCAATGTAGTATCACATAGTTACAATATAGTATTCTGCTTTCTGTTATATAGTACAATAGTTGATGGTTTTCGTATTATGAAACACATGTTCATTGTCCTTTTAATATTTGCAGCATGAAGATTTTGAGGCTATCCTTAACTCAACAACTTCATCAAATATGGATGCCATTTAAGAAAAGGTAAACACCCTGGAACAGATTGCAGCCTTTTTATTGTCTTCAAAGATCTTCCTGCTATATGTGATGTTTTGAAATATGTTACTGGATGCTCAGTCCTTATGCCAAACCATTTTCTAATAGTACTGTCTTTTTGTATTTGTTTCTGAAGGTTATATTCTATCGTCATACTTTCAAATTTCATTAGATATGGATAATACTATGTATAATGATTGCTCAGTTTGCTTTTTGACATAAATAATGACTGAAATTGCTTTCTCAATACCAGATGAAAATTATGCTTAGTTTAATGCACAATAATGTATGACTATTCATTATTTGAGTCACATACACTTAAGTTTGTAGATGGTAATGTAAGCATTTAGTAGCAAAGTTAGGAGAGAGGTTATGTACTTATGGTGACTTTCAAAATAATGCTAGTTTATTTTGCTTGTTGCACATTATACATTTAATTACTTTTTCATTTAATGCTCTTGAATACCTTACACAATTTTTTGGGGATAGTAGCTGTGTGGGGCCCCAACAGGGAAACCAATTTATATTGGTATGATATAGTATAATTAAGATCTTAGGGCCAGTGTATCAATGTGCAGGGCACTGACTCAGTGTTTATAAACTAGACCTATAGATTCAGGCTCTATTGGACCTGTCACAGCCCACCCAATGTTGGCTCTGTCTGCTAACTGACTTCAGGTCATCCAGTGAGACCCATTACAAACACTAAAGACAAGGCTTACCCGGGCATTTGTATTTTGCCCGGAGACCATCTTTTCTTCGGGACCATACAGCACCTCCCCAAAATAGGTTTGTCTTTCGTCAAAACCCCCTTTTAGAAAGATATGGTTAGTGTCAAGTTTTTATCATTGTGAAATTGTCAAGATATTTGTGATATATGCAATTGTAATTATTATTTATTATGTGAAAAGGGTTATGCAGCTTATTGTCAATGAAGTTTCCAAAAAAGAGTTGCAAGAATTTTAAAGATACATTTTGAAACTAATTGTATTACTTTCTTTGGTTGATGATTTTTTAGTGTCTTGACATGTTTTTTTTTTTATTAGGGATAAAAAATGCATTTATATTTGACAAAGAGCATATATCCTGTTTCAATGGAGTCTCTTATATAATTAGTTACATCACTTAATTAGCACTTACTGTTTTTATATTACTCTTAAATGATAATGATAAGAATGGAAATGAGCCTGGAAAAGTGAAAGAAAGGTAAGGGGAAACTTTTCATGTAAAGGAGAAAGTTCTGTTTTCTTTTAAAGTGGAATTATAGAATGAAATAGTATAATCCTTCCATATTATGAACTTATTAAAAAGGTTGTTGTTTCATCTGGTCACGTTAGAAAAAAAGAAGTCACTGATACTGTAATTGTGAAATCAGTACTTTTCATTATGTGGGAACAAATCTATTATTGTACCTATGGTTGTTATTTTTCTAGTCAAAGAAATATTTTGTCAGTATTAAGATGAAGACTAGCATTTAAATCACTAGATAATAAGTTTTATACAGTCATCTCAGTATTTTCTAAGGGATAATGAATTTTTATATGTAGAAGGCCCTATTTTTTCACATTATTATTATGGTAGTGCTTAATGATATTAGAAATAATAAGATTTATGTCTTGTCCTCTACACTTTTACCAAAGAGGATTCTCAAAAAAGAGAATTGTAGTACATACCACTCCGTCCCATGACTTCTGTCCACATGTAAATGTGTTTATTTTTCAATAAACATTTAGTAAAGACTTTGTTTAATATTACCCTGTGATCTAAAAATTTATGAAATCTGCTTATTATATTTTGGCTGTATATTTCAAATAAATTTGGTAACTGCTATTATTATATGATTTTGCGAAGTGAAAATGACCTGCGAAGCTCAATACATCTTTCCAGATGAGGAAAGCTATGAACTGAGATTTGTGACTACCATGCAAGAAAAGATTGTTTTTAAAATGCAAGATTTATTCCTTTGTACTGTCCTTTACATATCAAAGTATATTCATAGGACTGTTTTGTAAAGTATTGTACTATACTTAACAAGTACTGTATATTAATTGTAGAATATACTGTAGTGTGCCATGTAGCTTATTACATTTACTGGTGCCTGTGTAAACAGTCTAAAGTATAATACTAATACAGTATTTCAATCAAAGTAGTTACTACTCAAGTTATAAAAATCAGTCGCAAGGGTATTCTTTTGTGTTTGTGTAGATATAGCTTAGACAGTCATCCGTCATACAAACAGTAATGAGGAGGTTAAACCTTTGTTAAACTGCTTAAATCATAGAAATCAAAATCACAATACTGTATTCACTGTTTTTTCTCGCTGCAAAGTTGTTAAGCCAGACCATGAGGTGGAATGGCCGTTGAAATTGTTAATATGGTAGTTAATAACACATGATGAGCATTGGCAAGAAGCCATGTCCTTCCAACTATCGAAAGTTCGTCACTATTCGCCATTGGCTCAGGACTACAGGGTTGATCGAAGTGTGAAGTTCAACTATAAAGAACTTATGTTTGTATAGTTAGGAAAAATACAAATTACTTTTAAAATGTGTCATTTGTTCCTACTCGTATAAAAATCCTTCTTCCTTTAAATATGGAGACTCGATGACTGGTGGGTCGTAAGTCCCACTAGAACCGATCTAGTTAACCTGTTAAGCGTCACCCACGTGATAAACCGTTCACCACGATCTACTCGGTACCACCTTCAACTGCATACTGTATTCCGTTCATGACTTTAACTGCCTTTATCAAGTCGTCAGTCTCATGATAATACGTTTACTCGTGTAGTAAGTATAGGATCACCACTTGGCAACACTCTCAGCATATGGGGGCTGTAAATAGAACCTTATATGATGTCTGGCAACTATTTTTCTGAAGGTAGCTTGATGTTAGAAAACTGGTTTCCTTTCAGTGAGCTTCGGGCATTTATGCGGATAAGCTTGTTTGTTGTTCCTTTTACAATGAGCGATCTAAAGGTGAAGGTTATTTCTTTAGATGAAATAAATGATATTCTTGTTGAGGAATTTGATAATGATAACCTATTTGATAATGAGAGCACTAGTTCTGAATCCTCCAATGATGAGGATATTGAAGAAACAAAGTTTTCTTTCGATGCCGAGAGCGAAAATGACTTCTCATTGCCGAATGACTGGACGAGATTTCGCAAAACTATATAGGAAAGGAAACGCCGAGATAGAGAGAGAGAATAAAGTGGATAAATAATGTACAAATGTATGACGAACATATTTGAAAAATATTCAGGAAACGATATGGAGAAGAGAGAGAGAGAGAGAGAGAGAGAGAGAGAGAGAGAGAGAGAGACTTGTCCCTTTGCTTTTATTGCTGATCCTGGCGTAAGATTTACGATTGAAGATAAAAAGAACCCATTAGAATATTCAGTATTATGTAGCCTTTTGAAATGAAATAATAGTAGTACAGGTATTAATTGTTTTTTTTATTCCACCATTTGATTAATATCTACTTTTAACTATAAATATGAATTATAAGCATAAAGAAATGATATTAACTTTGAAAAATTATCATTAGTGAAATGACCGCTCAGGGCAAAAAAAGCGTGACGGTACATTAGCGGCAACCTGGTCCAGGGGGGACGCTTAACAGGTTAATTGATTTTCTAACCTAGAAGGATCCATCTACTTGTTCCCATATGGGAGGGAGCGAGAAAGACTCCAGCACCCCCCAATCTGTCATCATAGGGATGAGTAGATTGATAAGGCCTGGCCTGTCCATGATGATTGGTGCATGGTCTAATGAGGGATCACTCCCCCGAAAGGGAATATCAGTCTGGAATAATATACAGTACCTGCCATATGAGGACCAATGGGTTAGTATAATTCCTACATCCTCCCCATTGTTAGGGAAGATGGGGAAAGATACTTCTTTAGATCTAAAGAATGGAGCTGAGAAGTGTAAATTACTGGTATTAAGTCTGATCCAGCGAGTAATGCTTTCGAGCGCTTCACCCCCATGAGAGGGGACAGAAAAATGAAGAAGCAGTCATTCTACCTTTCATTCCAGAGTTACATCTATATATTACCATAGACAAGATGCTTCTAGACTTGCTACACAACTACTAGAGCAGCCACCATAGGACTAAGCACAGATGTGTCAATGGACTTCAGAGTATAGTCCCATTGGTAAGAGGCCGTGAAGGTGGTCTGGCATTTCCAAACCCAAGCCTTCAACACCTGGCCAACTGCAAGATTACTCTTGAAAGCTACTTTGGGGCTTATACCACTGACTTCGTGAATTCTGGTCTTAGTTGGTACCTCATGCACCTCAATAGTCGAGGTGTACACTATATGGATCATTTCATGAAGCCAGAAAAAGATAATGTTCCTTGACATCTCTTTCATGGTCCCGCCAATACTAAAGAAGAGTTCCCGACACTCTGGCCTGAGGTGTTGGGGCTTCTTCAGATAGTACCGCAGAGCCTTTTGGGGACACGAGCATCTCGTCTCGATCACCACCCAACGCTTCACATAGAAAGATGGAAGGTCTCAAACAACAGGTCATGCACCAACAGTTTCTGAGTTTTGCCCACAAGGCCAGGCATGAAACTATAGGAGACCTTCCAACTCTCAACATGGGTGACAACGTGAGAGAGACTGTGCAACTCACCTACTCTCTCTGCTGATGTTAAGGTTAGTCTGAAGAAAGTCTTGAGAGTCAGACAGTGAATACCTTCTCAAAGGCTTGAACAGGGTATGAGGGTGATCCTTAAGAAGGAGGGTCAAGTCTCACAATGGGGACCTCAGGCAAGGGGGTGTGCAAGTCCGCTTGAAGCTGCTTATGAGCTCGGACTTCTCCCTTGAGGAGGAGAGGTCTATACTCTTCAATGGAAAGACCATGCACAAGGCTGAGTGGTAGCCTTTGATAGCTGCGACTAAGAAATGCTTCTCTAAGCAAAGGAAGTTGAGTAAATTCATGATATGTGCTAGAGATACTCTGACTGTAGAAGTATCCCTTCCATGACACGAATCACAGAAGATAGCTCACTTTCTATGGTAAACAGCTGCAGAGGATCAAAGCAGGTACCCAGACATTTGTGCAGTGCCAACTATGTAGGAGTCTAGTTTGACTCATTGGGCTGGTAAATCTCCATCTCTTTAATAATAATAACATCATCTGTATAAGGACTCATGAAAATCCTTTTGCTCAGAGGAGATGCTGGATAGCCTCCAAATGTGAAATTCCAGCAAAATCACGGATTAGTGGTACCTCTAAAGTTACGGCTGACAGAGTGTGGACTATTGGTTAGTTCTCTTGGGACCTTGACTAGAAGTGCTAACAGATTGGGATACCCCTACATTTCATCTGGGAGCTACCGGAGTCATCCTCAGGTTCAGCATAATCAACACTCGGTTGATTAGCTTATGTATCATGCTGAATGGAAGAAAGGTCTACGCCATGGGTGTTGGAAGGTGTCTTCAAACATGGACAATGGGTCTCAAATGGGGGATCATCATGTTTACCTAAATGGTGAACAGGTCGATCCCTGGAGAACCCCATAGGGCATGAAGCCTCTCTGCTATGCAGAGGTGTAGGAACCACTCCAAAACCTGCCCCTCGCAACTGAATGCATCTCCTAGTACATTCCTATAGCCTGGAATGTACCTGACCTAACTCTATGGCATGGAACGCCACCCATATATGAATCCACTTCATAAGCTCGTAGAGAGGGCGTGAGACTGTACTCCACAATGGTAGTGTTGCTCAACACTACACTACTGAGTGCCTCCTCAAATGCTTTTGGAATGCTTGTAGTGCTCAAAAGGCTGCTTGCATTTCCAGGATGTTGATGTGTAGCTATATTTCTCCTGACCACACTCCTGAGACGAAAAGGTTATTCAAAAGTGTGGCCCATAACCCTTTGACACTTCTGAGAACAGTTGCATGTCCTTAGGGTAGGTTGAGTGAGACTCCTTTGGTGAGGTTTTCCTCACTCAGCCACCAGATAAGATTGATCCAAGCCTCCTGCCTCACTGGAGTAGCAAGAAAGGGAGGATCCCTGGCAACTGATCAGTGGTCCTTCAAACAACACTGAATAGATCTCTGGTTGAGGTGCCCTTAAGGAATGACCTTCTCTAGTGAGAAAAGGTGGCCGAGAAGATACTGCCAGAAATGGTCACCCTACCTCCTTGAGCTTGCTGATGCAATCGTCTGACGAAAAGACTCGCTGCTATCGTATCTATCAGCAGGCCCAAGTACTTCAATCTCTGCTTGGGTATGAGATTTGACTTCTTCCAGTTTATCTCAATTCCCAGATTGTGGTAAAATGTAAGACTCTAATCTCGATCCTATAGCAACTGCCTCACTGAGGATGCCAGGATCAGCGAGTAGTCAAGAGTGAGCCCAAGCTGCTACCAAGGTGAACACCTAAGTGAACACTTGAAGAGCAGTACACAGTACACAATACGAAGCACATAGTCTAGAACTGGTACACCATACCGTAGAGGGAGAATCGGCGGTATTTCCATGCAAGGACTAATTCACGGGTACTTGAAAGTATGTGTCCTTCAGGTCCACCGGAAGCATGAAGTCTCCCTCTCTGATGGAACACAGCATCCATCATCCTGAAGTTTGTTTGAAGCACAAAGTTGTTTAGTGTAGAGAGGTCGATGACCAGTCTACAGCCCCCAGTTGACTTATCCAACTCTAGACGCCCAGAGACTTGTCTCGAACAACTTCGAGCTCGTTCTAATCCAAAATCCCTTCTACATATCTCTGTCCACCAGGCCAAGGCTCTCACCGATGTTGGATGATTGGACGAGAACTTTGTTGGTAAGGGAGATATTGGAGCCGATGGTCCTTAGAGTGTAGCAAGTAACCATCCTGAAGAACGCTCAATAGCCATGGTTTGACCCAGTGTTTTGGCTAGGTTGCCAGCATCCCCGTACTCTCAGCAGCAAGAGAGGGGGAATGTCAGCGTCAGCGTTTCCCTCTTCTTCTCTTCCTCCCTCTGCTGCTTTTCCTGTAAGGACCAGGTTGAGTGACTCAAAAAGGATTTACTGTATATGCTCAGGCTCCTTCCTGGAAAAAGTTGCAGGCAGTCCTAATTAGGATCTAGGAATGGGCGGGGGGTGGGGGGGGGTCCTAGTAGGCATGGCTGCAGATTCCTTTGAAGGGCTAGGGCCCTGGAAGGAAACTGCCTGCTGGATCAAGGAGTCCTGTAAAGTAGTCCTCCACTTCACTACTGCCACCTGTACATGACTAATTAGAAGCGAGAGACGTTGCCAGCTGCACTGAAGAGTTTCTCATCAGAGCTACCTTTCAGACAACTTGTTTCAAGAAACAGGAGACCAAAGCACCTCTCTTCAAAACCGAGTTGTCTCACTAGTTTGCTAACTGGTTTTGCCAGGAAGATCACTGCCTTCCCACCAGACAGCACGAGACATCTATACTCTCTTGGCGAAATATGTCACTGCACCTATCTCTCAAAGGAGAGTCCCCAGCCAGTGTACACACCGATAGGTCAACTTGAAGGGCTGATGACATTGCAAGCTCTAGTGCATAAACATTTTCTGCCTCGACAGTGGGAAGACAAGCGCTTGTTTGACCAATTTAATCCAGGGTCAAACTAGCCAGATCTGACAAATGTTGCTCTAAGGACGGCCTTGACTATTAAGGTGCACCAAAGTGCCGATCAATGACTAAGGTTCTCCCTAAAGGTGGAGCCAAGGTCACTTCCCCCAGTCCATTGCATTAATGAATGATGCAAGGACTTCAATAAAGAAACACTCTAACTCTGGATTGTGTGCCTCCGTCGGCACAGATTCAAGGCCCAGTGTCTTAAAAGCTGACAAATCCCGAGTAGCCTCATACACAGCCAGGGTAGAGAGTGAGGCAGCCTGCTCCAGTAATTTTGTCCCCACCCCACGGATACGATCGATCCCCTCTAAGGACAGGACTAGGGGTGGGAAAGGACCATGGCCACCTGCCAGGAGGCACGGGGAAAACATCCCTTCACGCCTAACTCTTGGTTTTCCTCAAGTGGTGCTATCCTTTCAACTACTTGTTCTAAGGAAGTATTGCATCTTGAGGGAGGAGCTGAGTCCAACTTCCAGGTAGGAAGGGTGATGGTGGACCCTGAAGCTCCTCCATGAAGCAGAAAACACAGAGTGCACAGACGTATGCTACTAAACTAGCTGGCTACCATGGTAGCCGGGGAAACCTGAGCCACAGCCCCAGGGGGACTGTGAGGCAGGGCTGTGACTCTGTGCAATGGCCCTGGCCCAGTGCACTGGCTTAGGGGGTATGAAACAAGGGGCTGTGGCCCCAGCCCCTGGCACCACTTGGGTATTGTCCAACCATCACCCGCAAAAGAGAGGCAGTGTCAAAAGGACCTCTTTCTTTATGATTACGACTGGTCTTCTGGATTTCTTCAGGCTGTTCCTCTTTTTTTTTTTAAAAAGAAGAGTCAGAATCAGAGTCCAAAATCGGAAAGAAGTATGAGGAAGAAAAATGTGCATGTTTCTTCCTCTTTCCAACCCTCACCTCAGGCTCTGTAAGCAGAAGAGTCGAGGTCTGAGCGA
>NC_090742.1:67632781-67640281 GCF_036898095.1 Palaemon carinicauda | reverse complement strand
AAGGTCCGAATTTTTCTCGCAGTTCCATTTCAAACGGTGAAGAGCTCTACACGAATTACAGAGGATAATCTCTTTGCCAATATTGGAGAAAAATATTTGCTTGGAGCAATTCAGATTGAATGTAATTGCTTACAGGAGATTTGCTTGGAGCATTTCAAGTTGAATATAATTGGTCACAGGCACAGGGTTAAATAGGTGGACGGCTTGCAAATTCCGTCAGTTGGTTTTGGCATCAATCGCTTCGAGATAACTTCAAAAAAAGTTGTCATCATGAGGTTAGTGAGACGAAGTTTTTCTAGCACATGGTATAAAAATTCCTTTAAGTTCAGCTTCTTATTTTATACATATTTCCTTTTCTGTTTTCTCTAGTTGTGGAATGCTATAAAAATTCATCAAGTTCAACTTCTTTTTTTTATACATCTATCTCTTTTCTGTTTTCTCTAGTTGTGGAATGCATAAGATTTTTTAATAATTCTGACCATCTTTACATTCAGATCTTTCCGGACAGTTCCATCCTGTTCGTAATACTAGGTATGCAGTTAATTCTAATAGTCAGGCCTTCTCCTTCAAGAGGCTCAATACTACACAGTACTCTAGAAGTTTTATTCCAGCTGTGACCAAGTTGTGGAATGACCTTCCTAATCGGGTAGTTGAATCAGTAGAACCTCAAAAGTTCAAACTCGCAGCAAATGTTTTCATGTTATTTTATTTTAATTTTTCATTACTTCTCATAACGTTTATCTATTTCCTTTCCTCACAGGGTTATTTTTTCCTGTTGGAGCCCTGGGGCTTATAGCATCTTGCTTTCCCAACTAGGGTTGTAGCTTGGCTAGTAATAATAATAATAATAATAATAATAATAATAATAATAATAATAATAATAATAATAATAATAATAGGTGAACTATTTCATAGCTGCCGCGCAAATTTTCAAAGTAATATTTACATTAAAACTCAAAACTAGCCCACGCTTACCTTTTTGCAAATATGATTTCGTTTATTTCATGTGTGAAGTAAAGTAATTCCCCGCAATTCAGTTTACGAATGCTAACTTTCTCTCTCAATATTTTACCTCACTATGCAAACCTTTATCCACTGCAGGAAAAAGGCCTCAAACATGTCCTTCCACGCCCCTCTTTGTATGCCAGTCTATACCAGCATATTTTCTTAGGTCGTCAATCCATTGTCTTCTCTTCCTTCCCCTATTTTTTTTTTTTTTCAATCTTTAGGGACCCATTTTATTATTCTTGTTGTCCATCTACTATGTCATTCTCCTCATCTTTCCTGCCCATGTCCATTTCTTTTATTTACATGTTAGAATATCCTGTACTTTAACTTTGCTTTCGTATCCATGTAGCTCTTTTTCTGTCTCTTTTGTGTTATTTCGTATCATTATTCTTTCCATATTTCTTAGAGTTGTAACTAACTTATGTTCTCAGGCTTTGGTAAGGCTCCCAAGTTTCTGATACTTAAGTTAATGCCGGTATGACCATCTTATTAAACACTTTTCTTTATAAAGAAAGTGGCATTCTAATTTCCACAATCTCAATTTGTTTACCGAAATCTCTCCATTTCATGCTTATCCTTCTTTTAATTTCGGTCTCATGTCCTTAGCAAACACTTACTGTCTGTCCTAAGAACGTATATTCCTCAACAATCTCTAGGGGTTCATCCATAACTCTTATTTGTTGTCTGCATTTTCATTAAACAGTTTCTTAATTTCATTCATAAAAATTTTCAGATCTACATAACTGCTTTCTCTATTTAAATATTCTATAATCTTTTGCAATTCCCCCCATGATTCACTAAAAACTATTTCATCTGCAAATCTTGAGTTGTTAAGGTTTCCCCATTAATGTTAATTCCTATATTTTCCCAATCTAAATTCTTAAACACTTCTGCTAGACACACTGTGAATAATAAATGATGAAGTCTCCCTGTCTTATTCCTTTCTCAATCGAAACTTTCTCACTGACTTTATGTAGTTTTAGGATTGTTATACTTCCCGTAGAGATATCTTCTAGTGTACTAACATAAGATTCTTCTATTCCTTGTCTTTAAAGGGCTTTCCTTACTGCTAAAGTTTTGACAGAATCAGAAGCTTTCTCATAGCCTATGAATGCCTTACATAGCGGTCTGTCATACTCTGTTAATTTTTTCATTAGTTACTTAATTATATGGATAAGGTCAGTTGTTGAATGCCCACTTCTAAAGCCTCCTCTCTTGGTTGATTAAAGTCTGGCTGTCTTTCTATTGAGCCTAATATGATCTTTGTAAATATTTCATATATTACGGAAAATAAACTAATTGGGCGCTGATTCTTCAGGGCTTTTGTCTCTTGTATTGTGAATTATTATGATAAAGTTTTTCCAAGCTGTAGATATAGAGAATTCTTGCAGATATTATGTGTAAAGTCCCGCCAGTTTTACTACTATGAAATCTCCTCTATCTATTAGTAAATCGATTGTTAGGCTATCTTCTTCTGCTTTGTTTTTCATGCTTTTAATGCTTTCTTTACTTATCCTACTGTTACTTTTGGTAATGGCTCGTGTTTCCTTATTTCTATTGGTAAAGATATTTCTTATATCACTATTGTATAGCATTGTATAGAAATCTTCTGCAATTTTTATCCTTCAATCTATTTTGGTGATATTTCCTTTTTCCTCCTTTAAAGCAAATATCAGTTGACGCCCTATTCCTAGGCCTTTTTTTTTTTTTCAATTAACTTGATGCTTCTTCCTTTCTTTAATATTTCCTCAATTTTAGTCTGATTGTGGTTACGAATGTTTTGGGTTTTTAGTTTGTTTATTGTTTTGATTCTCTTTCATCTCTTGAATTTTTCTCTTATTACAAGTGATTAATTTTTCTCTTTCTTTCCTTTGATCTATACCAATTTTACTTCTCTCCATTCTACGGTCTCTGGACGCTTGTTTAACGATGCTACATCTTTAACTAATTAACTTTCTTCAGAGAATAAAATCTAGTTTGTTTTTCAGTTCTCCATTTGTACTCCATGACTTTAAGATTGTTTCTTTCAGCAAATTCTACAATCTTGACTTCTCTGTCATTTCTTGTGCCTATAAATCTACCTATTGCTGATTCTCCTCTCTTCTTTTGACATACTTTAGCATTGAAATCACGCAAAACAAATGTAAATTGAGTATTATGTCTTTTTAAAGATATCTCCAGAGCTTCATAAAAGAATCTATTTCTTCTTCTGCATGGGATATTGTTGGTTCATTCGTTTGAATGATCATCTTACACTTCTTATTTAGTTATATGTAAATATGCATTTATATATCCATTGTATGTATATATACTATACATACATATATATATTACCTTATTTCCTTTCCTCACTGGTCTATTTTTTCTATTGGAGTCCCTGGGCTTATAGCATCTTGATTTTCCAACTAGGGTTGTAGCTTAGTAGTAGTAGTCGTAGTAGTAGTAGTAATAATAATAATAAATATATATATAATATATATATATATAATATATATATATATATATATAAATATATATATATATATATATAAATATATATATATATATATATATATATATATATATATATATATATATATATATATACACACAAAAACACACACACACACACACACACACACATATATATATATATATATATATATATATATATATATATATATATATATATATATATATATATATATATATATATATATAAATTCTCATAAGGGATAAATATGAATCACTCGTAGAGTTGTATGAATCACAGGTCGAATTTGTGCTTAATCACATTCAGAGGGTCTCCTTTAGCACCGTCTTAATGAATCTATATTTAGAGTCTTTTAAAAACTCTCACTAAACATCCTTCCTAATTAACGCAATGTTAATGGATGATATGGTAATGTTTTCTTTTCGTTTTTTTCGAACTATTTGCATCTTCGTCGTACGGTTAAACTCATTACTTAGGAGTTACGTATTTCATAAGTCAAAATATATCATTTTTCTATATATGACGGCAAAACTCTCAACAGCCGTAAAATATTCGGATACATGCGTGTAAATTATAATAGAAGAAGAAGAAGAAGAAGAAGAAGAAAAAGAAGAAGAAGAAAAAGAAGAAGAAGAAGTAGTATTAGTAGTAGTAGTAGGCGAAGAAGAAGAAGAAGAAGAAGTAGTAGTAGTAATAGTAGGCGAAGAAGTAGTAGTAGTAGGAGAAGAAGTAGTAGTAGGAGTGGAAGAAGTAATAGTAGTAATAGTAGGCGAAGAAGTAGTAGTAGTAGTAGTAGTAGTGGTAGTAGAAGAAGTAGTAGTAGTAGTAGTAGTAGTAGTAGTAATTATTGAGAACACTAGTCAAACTAGGTATCCCTCATCAACTACCCACAAAATCCCAGCCAAATATGAATATAGCGGCCCTCCTTTTTTATCTTTTGAGAAATAATGCATAAAAATTTACTTGTTCTTAAAATTTTTCATTCTGATAGTTACCTTTAACACCTTAGGCGTTGGGCACAACTCCCCGTACGAATTTTTTAGCCGTACGTGTCTGGGAATTTTTCAGTCGTAGCCAGTATGCGGGCAAAATTTGTGTGAAATCGTGGGTGTGACACAAGGAGCACGTAACAGTCTTTGACCTCGTAGCCCGCTGTATACCAGCCGCATAATCTGCACGTACTTCCTATAATTCCGTACGACAAACGTGCGTGGCTCGTACTTGTGACGCAAGTTACACGCACGACCAATGTGCGGAGATCATGCCACAGAAAATCCTACGGCACGTAAGTTGCACGTAAGTCACACGCACGACTTACTTGCGTCAGACGTGCATCCTGTCTGCGACTACAAATTTTTTTGACTGCCGCAGAACATTTTAGTGCAGCGAGTGAAGATTCTACGGCTGGTATACGGCAGGCTACGAGGCCAAAGACTGTTGCGTGCCCTTTGCGTCACACCCACGATTTCACACAAATTTTGGCCGTATACCCCCCGTAGCTGGTAGTACGGCCAGTTGTTCCCAACGCCTTAAAAAACTTAAAGATAAAGCATTGGAAATTGAAATACAACAGAAGCGGAAGATTCAAAGCGCCTACAAATAAATCATCCCATCAAAACAGAATAAATAAATTTTCCCTTCTCACAAATTGAAATTCTTGGCCGTTTCAGTCTGGTAATCATCATCATCTTCTTCTTCTTCTTCTTCTTTTTCTTTTTATTGTCATTGTTATTATTATTATTTGAAAATTGGTTCAATTATGAAGATAGGACTCTTTGAAATGTTACGAGAATTCTGAAGCATTCTCTAATTTTGGGTGTTTTCTTTCCTCAGGACCCTAGTTGCCAGCATTGTCTTGCTTGCCACCATAAAGGCAGGAACATCCTTCACTGTCATTGGCACAAGAGGAACAATGGACGACTACTTGTGGTTCACTTCATCTCAAGGGTCCGACAGTCCTCCAAGTCCTTCCGGATCGTGGTCCCCCTCGTCCGGTGGATCCGACACTCCTCCAAGTCCCTCTGGATCGTGGTCTTCCGCGTCTGTTGGATCCGGCACTCCTCCAAGTCCCTCAGGATCGTGGTCTTCCGCGTCTGTTGGAACCGGCACTTCTCCAAGTCCCTCTGGATCATGGTCCCCCTCGTCCTTTGGATCCGACAGTCCTCCAAGTCTTTCTGGATCATGGTCCCCCTCGTCCGGAGGATCCGACAGTCCTCCAAGTCCTTCTGGATTCTGGACAACCGGATCGGATTTTGTGACTTACTGGGGATTCCTCAGCAGTGGCTCCTCGTCTAGTGATGAATCTGGAGAGCAGTAGTGTCTCTCCCACCGCTGCTTAGGTTAAAAGGTTGACCGGATGAAGAGTTTCAAGAACTTGACTGATTTGAATTTGGTTTTGAGCTTTGTTTACCCACTTGTTAAAAGTATAAATGTCATAAAAAAGTTAATATTTGTTAAGATTATAATGTTAATTTATTTCTGTTTTCGTTTCCCAGGCATTAGGCTGAAATAAAGAAATGACTAAGATCCTGAAATTTTTATACACCAAAAGTTCGAAATATTTTACAAGGTGTCTTATGCAAATATATAATTAATCTGCTTTCAATATGCATGTATACTGTATATACATAAATACATACATATATATATATATATATATATATATATATATATATATATATATATATATATATGTATATATACACATATATACATATAAATATATATATATATATATATATATATATATATATATATATATATATATATATATATATATATATATATTATGTACATACATGCTGTATAATCAGTATATAAAAAGTTATGGCGTCCTTTGACTGGCCAGACAGTTCTACATTGGATCCCTCTCTTTGGTTACGGCTCATTTCATCTTTGCTGACATATACTACGAATAGTCTGGCTATTCCTTCCACAGTCTCCTCTGTCCTCATACACCTAACAACACTGAGATTACCAAACAATTCTTCTGCGTTCAAGGGGTTAAATACTACAATGTAATTGTTCAGTGGCTACTTTCCTCTTGGTCAGGGTAGAAGAGACTTTTTAGGTATGGTAAGCAGCTCTTCCAGGAGGACATTCCAAAATCCAACCATTGTTCTCTAGTCTTGGGCAGTGCCATAGCTTCTGTACCATGGGCTTTCACTGCCTTGGGGTAAAGTTCTCTTGCTTGAGGGTGCAGTCGAGTACACTATTCTCTCTTATTTCTCTTCCTCTCGTTATTTTGAAGTCTTTATACTTTATATATAATAGATTTATTTTAAAATTGTTATTATTCTTAAACATCTCTTGTAGTATATTTCCTTTCCTCACGAAGCTATTTTCCCTGTTGAAGCCCTCGGGCTTATAACATCCTGCTTTTCTAACTAAAGTTACAGCTTAGCAAGTAATAATAATACATTCCTACAGTTTGCCAGACTATCACATCAGGTAACATTTTACCTGTGGAACTACCATCAGGTAATATCGTACCTGTGAAACTACCATCAGGTAACTTCATACCTGTGAAACTACCATCAGGTAATATCGTACCTGTGAAACTACCATCAGGTAACATCGTACCTGTAAAACTACCATCAGGTAACATCGTACCTGTGAAACTACCATCAGGTAACATCGTACCTGTAAAACTACCATCAGGTAACATCGTACCTGTGAAACTACCACTTCCCCTACTTAATCTGCTCTTCTCAGCCGCTGAGATTTGGAATTCTTATCTCGACGAACATTATCTTATATTATCTTTATCTTCTTATTTTTGGTGCCGTCGTTGGGTAGGATTTAAAGGCAGGTTATTGATAGGGTTAGGTTTTCTCTCTTACGGTCAAATTTGTCTTTTGAACTTATTTTGAATAACGTGAACGTGTGAATACTAATAATAATAATAATAATAATAATAATAATAATAATAATAATAATAATAATAATAATAATATCATTGCAAATATATTTAGTAAGTAAATTTGCCCACTGAATATGTAACAAAATGATCAAAAAGT
>NC_090742.1:67625281-67627781 GCF_036898095.1 Palaemon carinicauda | reverse complement strand
ATAATAAAAATAATAATTGAGAGGAAAACAATTTTTCATGAAATAATCATAAAAAATTACTGCAACTTTAAAAGAATCAAATTTAAATGGAATAATAATAATAATAATAATAATAATAATAATAATAATAATAATAATAATAATAATAATAAAGACAACTGAGAAGAAAACAATATTTTATGTAATGCCCATAAAAGACATCAATAATAATAATAATAATAATAATAATAATAATAATAATAATAATAATAATAATAATAATAATAATAATTGAAAAGAAAATTATCTTTCATAAAATTTTCATAAAAAATTACTGCAACTTTAAAAGAATCAAATTTAAATAGAACTTCCAGAATTTTCCAGAAGTCTTTTATTTTCTTCGGGACAAAGTCAAAGTCTTAGGAATAATCGAAATATCACATATACAAGCAATGGAAGCACGAATTCTAGTTAAGACTTAACGATCATACACAATTAAAAACATACCAAGAATAGATTCTGGTTATTTTATTTTAATTGTTAATTACTTCTCATGTAGTTTCCTTATTTCTTTTACTCACTAGGCTATTTTTACCTGTTGGAGGCCTCGGGCTTATAGCATTCTGCTTCTTCCACAAAGGATTGTACCTGAGCAAGCAATAATAATAATAATAATAATAATAATAATAATAATAATAATAATAATAATAATAACAATAATAATGAAAATAACAATATTAATAAAAAACAACAATAATAATAAAAAACAATAATACAAACAACAATAATAATAAAAATTACAATAATAAATAACAATAAATAACAATAATAATAAATAAAAATAATAATAAATAACAACAAATAACAATAATAATAATAAACAACAAATAACAAATAATAATAATAATAATAATAATAATAATAATAATAATAATAATAATAATAATAATAATAATAACCAGAGCATATTTCATTAGTAATTTGGCACCGTAACTGCTAGGTACTAACAGAGAGGCGAGTTGAATGCAAGTGAAATTTATGCACCAGATAATGAAGTTATAAACATACAGCCAAGGGTAGCAATGTCACCCCCCCCCCCCCCCCCCAAAAAAAAAAAAAAAAAAAAAAAAAAAAAAAAAAAAAAAAAAAAAAAAAAAAAAAAAAAAAAAAAAAACAGATAGGCGAGGTGAATGCAAGTGAAGTTTATTGACCATATAACGAAGTTATATACATACAGAGTAAGAATGCCACACAAAAAAGAAGAGGCGAGGTAAATGCAAGTGAAGTTTATTCACCAGATAACGAAGTTATATACAAACAGTTGGGGGTAACAATGTCACAAAAACAGAGAGGCTAGATGAATGGAAGTGAAGTTTATTTACCAGATAATGAAGTTATATACAAACAATTGAGAGTAAGAATGTCACAAAACAGAGAGGCGAGGTGAATGCAAGTGAAGTTTATTCACTATATAACGAAGTTATATACATACAGTTGAGGGTAACAATGTCACAAAAAACAGAGAGGCTAGATGAATGGAAGTGAAGTTTATTTACCAGATAATGAAGTTATATACAAACAATTGAGGGTAAGAATGTCACAAAACAGAGAGGCGAGGTGAATGCAAGTGAAGTTTATTCACCATATAACGAAGTTATATACATACAGTTGAGGGTAACAATGTCACAAAAAAAAAAAAAAAAAGAAGAGAGGCGAAGTGAATGCAAGAGAAGTTTATTCACCAGATAACGAAGTTAGATACATACTGTTGAGGGTGACAATATTACAAAAATTCAATCAATGTGAAACATGCGTTGGCAAGTTTAAAGAGGTTTTTCTATTATTGATGCAATGAGAGAGAGAAATATATAAAAAAATAATAGCATTGCAATGTATGAGCGTGCATGAAATACACGAGCGGTACAGTAGATTAAAATTACATGTATAGTGACAGGGCAATACATTACGTAATATTTCCTTCTAATCAAGATCATTTGGAAGGCACCAACTAGAGGAATTTTCATTCGACTTTCTAAAATGTTGATGAAATTCTAAAACGAAACTTTTCTCCATTTGAAAAAGAATAAAATTAATTTACAAAAAGGAGTAATTTCATACAAACTATGATATCGAAAACAGAAGTAAAAAGTCATTAGTATAATTTAAAAAATGGGAACATTCAATGATGACTGATCATAAAAGATGTTTAGACATTCAAAAATATTGGAGGAAATATTGTGAAATTTAGAAATTTGAAGATATTGAATGAAATATTATTAAAGCAAGTTTTAAACATTCGAAAACATTTAAAAAAATATTATTGAGATTCATAAACATTCGAAAATATTGAATGAAATATTATCATGAGTTTTAGACGTCCCTCAATCTTCCTGATCTTAGAAAAGGAGACTTTTACACATTGTGAAATAGTGAACACAAAATAAATGGCTTTCGTATAGCTGGATCTAGGGTCGGTTTCACAGCCTCCCAAATAAAGAAGAGAAGAATTCGCAGAATTTTC
>NC_090742.1:67607781-67610281 GCF_036898095.1 Palaemon carinicauda | reverse complement strand
ATTATTATTATTATTATTATTATTATTATTATTATTATTACTTGCTAAGCTACAAGCCTAGTTGGAAAAGCAGGATGCTATAATTATGCCCGAGGGCTCCAACAAGGAAAATAGCCCAGTGAGGAAAGGAAATAAGGAACTACAAGAAAAGTAACTAATAATTAAAATAAATATTTTAAGTACAGAAACACCATTAAAATAAATCTTTCATATATAAAATATAAAAAAATAAGAGGAAGAGAAATAAGATGGAATAGCGTGCCCCAGTGTGCCATCAAGCTAGAGAACTCTACCCCAAAATAGTGAAAGACAATGGTGCAGAGGCTATGGCATTAATATATCAATAAATAACGACATTTTAAACAGCTCGAAAACCTTAATGGATTTGATTGACAAGAGGGTACAATCAGGCACACTATTTTACCTGTTTTCTTGTTTCCTTTCCTCACTGGGCTATTTTCCCTGTTGGAGCCCTTGGGCTTATAGCATCCTGCTTTTCCAACTAGGGTTGTAGCTTAGATAATAATAATAATAATAATAATAATAATAATAATAATAACAGCAAACAAAGCGAGCCTAACTATAACACTTTCTATAAAAAAAATCTGAACGCTAGGCGAAACGCCACTTGCCTACGAAATACACAACGGTATAAAACAAAGAATTTCGAAATGACGGTATGACAGGAAAAAGGAAAATGAGAAACACCACTAAAAAGTGAGAAACGACTAATTTCCCTAGAGGAATTTTCTTGTGTTGTTTACTTGTCTCCTCATTTCAGGTTTTGTGATGAAAATGCAGGGTTATGTGCATTTGGTTTTATTTTTCAGAGAATAGAACTTACAGGTTAGTTTAGTTAAAACTGACGTCAATGAACTAATGTCTTACAAGGCGAGACGCAAATTATTGATTATAAATCCATGAGATAAAGAGATGATATAAGTTGTAGTTATTCAAGATTCATTAGGACCAATATCTACTTCTTTCATGTCTCCTATATAATAAAGAGCAGGGGCCTGACTCTCTCTCTCTCTCTCTCTCTCTCTCTCTCTCTCTCTCTCTCTCTCTCTCTCTCTCTCTCTCTCTCTCTCTCTATATATATATATATATATATATAAATATATATATATATATATATATATATATATATATATATATATATATATATATATATATATATATATATAAGAATAAATAAGAATAAATAAGAATAAATAAATAAGAATAAAAGGGGTAATTAAAATGACCTGCAAAACGGAAAAGAAAAAAAAATTCTAATTAAAAGGGTTTAAAGGCTGCTCATAAATGGAAAAAGCAAGGGACAGTGACATTGTCCTATCAAGCAGGACAATACCCTAGTGACTGACCATATTACATATGATCAGCGCCCAAGCTCCCTCTCCACCCAAGCTAGGACCAAGAAGGGCCAGGTAATAGCTGCTGAGGCCTCGGCAGATAGACCTATAAATTTCCCCAAACTAAACATCCTTAGCTCACAAGACTGGTGAGGATACAGCGACCAAAGGAACTAATAAGTCTGGCAATCACCAGGCAAGGACACTACCACCAGGCCAGCACATCCCTAAAAGCCAAAGATAAAATTACATTAAAATAAAGGATAAAGATAGAGGAAACTTAATCACAGTGGTTTAAAATAGAAGTTTGAAGATATAAAACAATATAGGCAAGTTAAACAGCAGAGACTCAAGTGTTGTTTGATTTCATCCAACATAAATAATGAATCATTTGAATCTACGGGTGAGAAGCAAATAGCCAACAATACCACAGCCCCAAAAAATTAGCCAACAATACCAAAGACCCCCAAAATAGCCAATAATATATACATGAATATGTATTTATGTATGTATATAATGTGTATATACACAGACATATATATATATATATATATATATATATATATATATATATATATATATATATATGTGTGTGTGTGTGTGTGTGTGTGTGTGTGTGTGTGTGTGTGTGCATATATTCATATAAATATATATAGCAATGCTGTAAATATTTCATTAAATAATTATACCTTAATGGCAATAAACCAAAGCTACAGACAGACCCGTCTTACGGAAGTACCAGTTACAAAATACATTACAGTTACATCTAGAATTTAAACGACGATTACTCAAGTCATGAAAAAAAAGAAAAAAAAAAACCAGGCACAAAACATTACCGCGAAAAAAAAAAATGCAACAGGACGCCATTTATGGTGCTATTTTTTATGCACAGTAGGAAATAGATATCAGGTAGCAATCGATGTTGGGAGGAGGTTACGTTTTTGCCAATATTTGTGCGTTAGTCTGTTTGTTTGTGAACAACTTCCTGGTCACAATTTTACTCAAAGAGTAGTGAAACTTTCCGTATTAATTGCTAGGTTGAGACGTGGAAGTGATTCAATTTTGAAAGTCCTAGGTCAAAGGTCAAGGTTAAGGTCGAGAAGAAGGTCGACCGAATTAACTCTAAGGTAAGCTGGTTTAGAGAA
>NC_090742.1:67590281-67605281 GCF_036898095.1 Palaemon carinicauda | reverse complement strand
CCATTGCATTAAATGAGACCGGGTTTCTAAAATCTAGATTTAGTAACAAATCCAATATTATTATTATTATTATTATTATTATTATTATTATTACTTGCTAAGCTACAACCCTGCTTGTAAAAGCAGGATGCTATACGCCCAGGGGCTCCAACAAGGAAAATAGCCCGGTGCGGAAGGGAAACAAGGAAAAATAAAATATTCTAAGAACAGTAAAAACATTATAATGTTTACAATAAACCTTAGTATTAAAAGCTAGTGTTGACAATGAACCTTAGTATTAAAACCTGGTGTTGACAATAAACCTTAGTATAAAAAGCTAGTGTTTACAATAAACCTTAGTATTAAAAGCTGGTGTTGACAATGAACCTTAGTATTAAAAGCTAGTGTTGACAATGAACCTTAGTATTAAAACCTGGTGTTGACAATAAACCTTAGTATAAAAAGCTAGTGTTTACAATAAACCTTAGTATTAAAAGCTGGTGTTGACAATGAACCTTAGTATGAAAAGCTAGTGTTGACAATGAACCTTAGTATTAAAAGCTGGTGTTGACAATGAACCTTAGTATGAAAAGCTAGTGTTGACAATGAACCTTAGTATTAAAAGCTAGTGTTGACAATGAACCTTAGTATGAAAAGCTAGTGTTTACAATAAACCTTAGTATTAAAAGCTGGTGTTGACAATGAACCTTAGTATGAAAAGCTAGTGTTGACAATGAACCTTAGTATTAAAAGCTAGTGTTTACAATAAACCTTAGTATCAAAAGCTAGTGTTGACAATAAACCTTAGTATGAAAAGCTAGTGTTTACAATAAACCTTAGTATCAAAAGCTAGTGTTTACAATAAACCTTAGTATCAAAAGCTAGTGTTGACAATAAACCTTAGTATTAAAAGCTAGTGTTGACAATGAACCTAAGTATCAAAAGCTAGTGTTTACAATAAACCTTAGTATCAAAAGCTAGTGTTGACAATAAACCTTAGTATGAAAAGCTAGTGTTTACAATAAACCTTAGTATCAAAAGCTAGTGTTTACAATAAACCTTAGTATCAAAAGCTAGTGTTTACAATAAACCTTAGTATTAAAAGCTAGTGTTGACAATGAACCTAAGTATCAAAAGCTGGTGTTGACAATGAACCTTAGTATGAAAAGCTAGTGTTGACAATGAACCTTAGTATCAAAAGCTAGTGTTGACAATGAACCTTAGTATCAAAAGCTAGTGTTTACAATAAACCTTAGTATCAAAAGCTAGTGTTGACAATAAACCTTAGTATGAAAAGCTAGTGTTTACAATAAACCTTAGTATCAAAAGCTAGTGTTTACAATAAACCTTAGTATCAAAAGCTAGTGTTGACAATAAACCTTAGTATCAAAAGCTAGTGTTGACAATGAACCTAAGTATCAAAAGCTGGTGTTGACAATAAACCTTAGTATTAAAAGCTGGTGTTGACAATGAACCTTAGTATGAAAAGCTAGTGTTGACAATGAACCTAAGTATCAAAAGCTGGTGTTGACAATAAACCTTAGTATGAAAAGCTAGTGTTGACAATGAACCTTAGTATTAAAAGCTAGTGTTGACAATGAACCTTAGTTTAAAAGCTAGTGTTGACAATAAACCTTAGTATCAAAAGCTAGTGTTGACAATGAACCTAAGTATCAAAAGCTGGTGTTGACAATGAACCTTAGTTTAAAAGCTAGTGTTGACAATAAACCTTAGTATCAAAAGCTAGTGTTGACAATGAACCTAAGTATCAAAAGCTGGTGTTGACAATGAACCTTAGTATCAAAAGCTGGTGTTGACAATGAACCTTAGTTTAAAAGCTAGTGTTGACAATGAACCTAAGTATCAAAAGCTGGTGTTGACAATGAACCTAAGTATCAAAAGCTGGTGTTGACAATGAACCTTAGTTTAAAAGCTAGTGTTGACAATAAACCTTAGTATCAAAAGCTAGTGTTGACAATGAACCTAAGTATCAAAAGCTGGTGTTGACAATGAACCTTAGTTTAAAAGCTAGTGTTTACAATAAACCTTAGTATCAAAAGCTAGTGTTTACAATAAACCTAAGTATCAAAAGCTAGTGTTGACAATAAACCTTAGTATCAAAAGCTAGTGTTGACAATGAACCTAAGTATCAAAAGCTGGTGTTGAAAATGAACCTAAGTATCAAAAGCTGGTGTTGACAATGAACCTTAGTTTAAAAGCTAGTGTTGACAATAAACCTTAGTATCAAAAGCTAGTGTTGACAATGAACCTAAGTATCAAAAGCTGGTGTTGACAATGAACCTTAGTTTAAAAGCTAGTGTTGACAATAAACCTTAGTATCAAAAGCTAGTGTTGACAATGAACCTAAGTATCAAAAGCTAGTGTTGACAATGAACCTAAGTATCAAAAGCTGGTGATGACAATGAACCTTAGTATCAAAAGCTGGTGATGACAATGAACCTTAGTTTAAAAGCTAGTGTTGACAATAAACCTTAGTATCAAAAGCTAGTGTTGACAATGAACCTAAGTATCAAAAGCTAGTGTTGACAATGAACCTAAGTATCAAAAGCTGGTGTTGACAATGAACCTAAGTATCAAAAGCTGGTGATGACAATGAACCTTAGTTTAAAAGCTAGTGTTGACAATAAACCTTAGTATCAAAAGCTAGTGTTGACAATGAACCTAAGTATCAAAAGCTGGTGATGACAATGAACCTTAGTTTAAAAGCTAGTGTTGACAATAAACCTTAGTATCAAAAGCTAGTGTTGACAATGAACCTAAGTATCAAAAGCTAGTGTTGACAATAAACCTTAGTATAAAAAGCTAGTGTTGACAATGAAGCTAAGTATCAAAAGCTGGTGATGACAATGAACCTTAGTATTAAAAGCTAGTGTTGACAATAAACCTTAGTATTAAAAGCTAGTGTTGACAATGAACCTAAGTATCAAAAGCTGTTGTTGACAATGAAACTTAGTATTAAAAGCTAGTATTGACAATGAACCTAAGTATCAAAAGCTGGTGTTGACAATGAACCTTAGTATTAAAAGCTAGTGTTGACAATGAACCTTAGTATCAAAAGCTAGTGTTGACAATGAACCTTAGTATCAAAAGCTAGTGTTGACAATAAACCTTAGTATTAAAAGCTAGTGTTGACAATGAACCTAAGTATCAAAATCTGGTGTTGACAATGAACCTTAGTATTAAAAGCTAGTGTTGACAATGAACCTTAGTATCAAAAGCTAGTGTTGACAATGAACCTTAGTATCAAAAGCTAGTGTTGACAATAAACCTTAGTATCAAAAGCTAGTGTTGACAATGAACCTAAGTATCAAAAGCTGGTGTTGACAATGAACCTTAGTATTAAAAGCTAGTGTTTACAATAAACCTTAGTATTAAAAGCTGGTGTTGACAATAAACCTAAGAATCAAAAGCTAGTGTTGACAATAAACCTTAGAATCAAAAGCTAGTGTTGACAATGAACCTAAGTATCAAAAGCTGGTGTTGACAATGAACCTTAGTATTAAAAGCTAGTGTTTACAATAAACCTTAGTATTAAAAGCTAGTGTTGACAATAAACCTAAGAATCAAAAGCTAGTGTTGACAATAAACCTTAGTATCAAAAGCTAGTGTTGACAATGAACCTAAGTATCAAAAGCTGGTGTTGACAATAAACCTTAGTATTAAAAGCTAGTGTTGACAATAAATTTAAGAATCAAAAGCTAGTGTTGACAATAAACCTTAGTATCAAAAGCTAGTGTTTACAATAAACCTTAGTATCAAAAGCTAGTGTTGACAATAAACCTTAGTATGAAAAGCTAGTGTTGACAATAAACCTTAGTATGAAAAGCTAGTGTTTACAATAAACCTTAGTATCAAAAGCTAGTGTTGACAATAAACCTTAGTATGAAAAGCTAGTGTTTACAATAAACCTTAGTATTAAAAGCTAGTGTTGACAATAAACCTAAGAATCAAAAGCTAGTGTTGACAATAAACCTTAGTATCAAAAGCTAGTGTTTACAATAAACCTTAGTATTAAAAGCTAGTGTTGACAATAAACCTTAGTATCAAAAGCTGGTGATGACAATGAACCTAAGTATCAAAAGCTAGTGTTGACAATGAACCTAAGTATCAAAAGCTAGTGTTGACAATAAACCTTAGTATCAAAAGCTAGTGTTGACAATGAACCTAAGTATCAAAAGCTAGTGTTGACAATGAACCTAAGTATCAAAAGCTGTTGTTGACAATGAACCTAAGTATCAAAAGCTGGTGATGACAATGAACCTTAGTTTAAAAGCTAGTGTTGACAATAAACCTTAGTATCAAAAGCTAGTGTTGACAATGAACCTAAGTATCAAAAGCTAGTGTTGACAATAAACCTTAGTATAAAAAGCTAGTGTTGACAATGAACCTAAGTATCAAAAGCTGGTGATGACAATGAACCTTAGTATTAAAAGCTAGTGTTGACAATGAACCTTAGTTTAAAAGCTAATGTTGACAATAAACCTTAGTATCAAAAGCTAGTGTTGACAATGAACCTAAGTATCAAAAGCTAGTGTTGACAATAAACCTTAGTATAAAAAGCTAGTGTTGACAATGAACCTAAGTATCAAAAGCTGGTGATGACAATGAACCTTAGTATTAAAAGCTAGTGTTGACAATAAACCTTAGTATCAAAAGCTAGTGTTGACAATAAACCTAAGTATCAAAAGCTAGTGTTGACAATGAACCTAAGTATCAAAAGCTGTTGTTGACAATGAAACTTAGTATTAAAAGCTAGTATTGACAATGAACCTAAGTATCAAAAGCTGGTGTTGACAATGAACCTTAGTATTAAAAGCTAGTGTTGACAATGAACCTTAGTATCAAAAGCTAGTGTTGACAATGAACCTTAGTATCAAAAGCTAGTGTTGACAATAAACCTTAGTATTAAAAGCTAGTGTTGACAATGAACCTAAGTATCAAAAGCTGGTGTTGACAATGAACCTTAGCATTAAAAGCTAGTGTTGACAATGAACCTTAGTATCAAAAGCTAGTGTTGACAATGAACCTTAGTATCAAAAGCTAGTGTTGACAATAAACCTTAGTATCAAAAGCTAGTGTTGACAATGAACCTAAGTATCAAAAGCTGGTGTTGACAATGAACCTTAGTATTAAAAGCTAGTGTTTACAATAAACCTTAGTATTAAAAGCTGGTGTTGACAATAAACCTAAGAATCAAAAGCTAGTGTTGACAATAAACCTTAGAATCAAAAGCTAGTGTTGACAATGAACCTAAGTATCAAAAGCTGGTGTTGACAATGAACCTTAGTATTAAAAGCTAGTGTTTACAATAAACCTTAGTATTAAAAGCTAGTGTTGACAATAAACCTAAGAATCAAAAGCTAGTGTTGACAATAAACCTTAGTATCAAAAGCTAGTGTTGACAATGAACCTAAGTATCAAAAGCTGGTGTTGACAATAAACCTTAGTATTAAAAGCTAGTGTTGACAATAAACCTAAGAATCAAAAGCTAGTGTTGACAATAAACCTTAGTCTCAAAAGCTAGTGTTTACAATAAACCTTAGTATCAAAAGCTAGTGTTGACAATAAACCTTAGTATGAAAAGCTAGTGTTGACAATAAACCTTAGTATGAAAAGCTAGTGTTTACAATAAACCTTAGTATCAAAAGCTAGTGTTGACAATAAACCTTAGTATGAAAAGCTAGTGTTTACAATAAACCTTAGTATTAAAAGCTAGTGTTGACAATAAACCTAAGAATCAAAAGCTAGTGTTGACAATAAACCTTAGTATCAAAAGCTAGTGTTTACAATAAACCTTAGTATTAAAAGCTAGTGTTGACAATAAACCTAAGAATCAAAAGCTAGTGTTGACAATAAACCTTAGTATCAAAAGCTGGTGTTGACAATGAACCTTAGTATTAAAAGCTAGTGTTGACAATAAACCTTAGTATTAAAAGCTATTGTTGACAATAAACCTAAGAATCAAAAGCTAGTGTTGACAATAAACCTTAGTATCAAAAGCTAGTGTTTACAATAAACCTTAGTATGAAAAGCTAGTGTTTACAATAAACCTTAGTATTAAAAGCTAGTGTTTACAATAAACCTTAGTATCAAAAGCTAGTGTTGACAATAAACCTTAGTATTAAAAGCTAGTGTTTACAATAAACCTTAGTATTAAAAGCTAGTGTTGACAATAAACCTAAGAATCAAAAGCTAGTGATGACAATGAACCTTAGTATTAAAAGCTAGTGTTTACAATAAACCTTAGTATCAAAAGCTAGTGTTGACAATAAACCTTAGTATTAAAAGCTAGTGTTGACAATAAACCTTAGTATCAAGAGCTGGTGTTGACAATGAACCTTAGTATTAAAAGCTAGTGTTGACAATAAACCTAATAATCAAAAGCTAGTGTTGACAATAAACCTTAGTATCAAAAGCTGGTGTTGACAATAAACCTTAGTATTAAAAGCTAGTGTTGACAATAAACCTTAGTATCAAAAGCTAGTGTTTACAATAAACCGTAGTATTAAAAGCTAGTGTTGACAATAAACCTAAGAATCAAAAGCTAGTGTTGACAATAAACCTTAGTATCAAAAGCTTGTGTTTACAATAAACCTTAGTATGAAAAGCTAGTGTTTACAATAAACCTTAGTATTAAAAGCTAGTGTTTACAATAAACCTTAGTATCAAAAGCTAGTGTTGACAATAAACCTTAGTATTAAAAGCTAGTGTTGACAATAAACCTTAGTATTAAAAGCTAGTGTTGACAATGAACCTTAGTATTAAAAGCTAGTGTTGACAATAAACCTTAGTATTAAAAGCTATTGTTGACAATAAACCTAAGAATCAAAAGCTAGTGTTGACAATAAACCTTAGTATTAAAAGCTAGTGTTGACAATGAACCTTAGTATTAAAAGCTAGTGTTGACAATAAACCTTAGTATTAAAAGCTATTGTTGACAATAAACCTAAGAATCAAAAGCTAGTGTTGACAAGAAACCTTAGTATCAAAAGCTAGTGTTTACAATAAACCTTAGTATGAAAAGCTAGTGTTTACAATAAACCTTAGTATTAAAAGCTAGTGTTTACAATAAACCTTAGTATCAAAAGCTAGTGTTGACAATAAACCTTAGTATTAAAAGCTAGTGTTTACAATAAACCTTAGTATTAAAAGCTAGTGTTGACAATAAACCTAAGAATCAAAAGCTAGTGTTGACAATAAACCTTAGTATTAAAAGCTAGTGTTTACAATAAACCTTAGTATTAAAAGCTAGTGTTGACAATAAACCTAAGAATCAAAAGCTAGTGTTGACAATAAACCTTAGTATCAAAAGCTAGTGTTGACAATAAACCTTAGTATCAAAAGCTAGTGTTTACAATAAACCTTAGTATTAAAAGCTAGTGTTGACAATAAACCTTAGTATCAAAAGCTAGTGTTGACAATAAACCTAAGAATCAAAAGCTGGTGTTGACAATAAACCTAAGTATCAAAAGCTAGTGTTTACAATAAACCTTAGTATTAAAAGCTAGTGTTTACAATAAACCTTAGTATTAAAAGCTAGTGTTGACAATAAACATTAGTATCAAAAGCTAGTTTTGACAATAAACCTTAGTATTAAAAGCTAGTGTTTACAATAAACCTTAGTATGAAAAGCTAGTGTTTACAATAAACCTTAGTATTAAAAGCTCGTGTTTACAATAAACCTTAGTATGAAAAGCTAGTGTTTACAATAAACCTTAGTATTAAAAGCTGGTGTTGACAATAAAACTTAGTATTAAAAGCTAGTGTTGACAATAAACCTTAGTATTAAAAGCTAGTGTTTACAATAAACCTTAGTATTAAAAGCTGGTGTTGACAATAAAACTTAGTATTAAAAGCTAGTGTTGACAATGAACCTTAGTATTAAAAGCTAGTGTTGACAATAAACCTTAGTATTAAAAGCTAGTGTTTACAATAAACCTTATTATGAAAAGCTAGTGTTTACAATGAACCTAAGTATCAAAAGCTGGTGTTGACAATAAACCTTAGTATGAAAAGCTAGTGTTGACAATAAACCTTAGTATCAAAAGCTAGTGTTTACAATAAACCTTAGTATGAAAAGCTGGTGTTGACAATAAACCTTAGTATCAAAAGCTAGTGTTGACAATGAACCTTACCTTATTGCCTTATTGCCTTATTTTTTGTTTGGGTTCCCCCAGGTCCCTTAGTGTGAGGCACCTCGTATATCCACCAGAGAGTTGCTTATACATCTTCCGGTGTATTTTGCATCTTCCAGTCTTGGATGGTCTGGGATGCATCTTAGGTATTTATCGAGCTGATTTTTAAACGCATCTACGCTCACTCATGATACGTTTCTTAGATGAGCTGGCAGCACATTAAATAGTCGCTGCATTATCGATGCTGGTGCGTAGTGGATTAATGTCCTGTGCGCCTTTCTCAGTTTACCTGGAATGCTTTTTGGCACTATTAATCTACCTCGGCTTGCTCTTTCTGATACTTTAAGCTCCATGATGTTTTCAGCAATTCCTTCTATTTGCTTCCATGCTTGTATTATCATGTAGCGTTCTCTTCTCCTTTCTAGACTGTATAGTTTTAAAAATTGCAGTCTTTCCCAGTAATCAAGGTCCTTAACTTCTTCTATTCTAGCAGTATAGGACCTTTGTACACTCTCTATTTGCGCAATATCCTTTTGGTAGTGTGGGTACCATATCACATTGCAGTACTCGAGTGTACTACGCACATAAGTTTTGTAAAGCATAATCATGTGTTCAGCTTTTCTTGTTTTAAAGTGTCTGAATAACATTCCCATTTTTGCTTTACATTTATCCAACAGTGTTGCTATTTGGTCGTTGCATAACATATTCCTATTTAAAATTACACCAAGGTCTTTAATTGCTTCCTTGTTTGTGATTGTCTCATTATTAGGTCCCTTGTATGCATACACCATTCCTTCTCTGTTTCCATAATTTATTGATTCGAATTTATCGGAGTTAAATACCATCCTATTTATCTCCGCCCATTCATATATTTTGTTTAGATCTCTTTGTATTGAGTTCCTATCTTCATCACAAGTAATTTCTCTACTTATTCTTGTGTCATCGGCGAAACTTCTCACTACGGAGTTTTCAACATCACAGTCTATGTCTGAGATCATAATAACAAATAGCAGTGCAGCTAATACCGTACCTTGGGGCACACCAGATATTACCTGGGCTTCATCTGATTTCTCGTCATTTGCAACCACTATCTGTTTTCTGTTTTGCAGGAATTCTTTTACCCATTTTCCTATCTTTCCCACAATATTATGCTTTCTCATTTTTTTCTCCAATATGTTTTGGTCTACCTTGTCAAAGGCTTTTGCAAAATCTAGATAGATCACATCTGTGTCTTTTTCATTTATCATATTATTGTATATGTTTTCATAGTGAGCTATCAGTTGGGTCTGTGTACTTTTTCCAGGTACGAAACCGTGTTGACCCATATTAAACAAATTATTTTTGACCAAATGGTTCATTATTTTCTTTTTTATTACCCTCTCATACACTTTCATAATATGTGATGTTAGACTAACAGGTCTATAATTGCTTGCCTCTAGTCTTGATCCACTTTTGAAGATAGGGGTTATATAAGCTAATTTATGTTTAACATATATCTCGCTCATGTCTATACTCTGTCTTAGCAGTATTGCAAGTGGCTTCGCGATAGTGTTTGCAGTTTTTTTTAACAAAATCGCTGGAACTCCATCTGGTCCGGCTGCCGATCCATTTTTAATTTCGTTTATAGCCGTGACAATATCTGCTTCATTAATATCTATATCCGTTAGATATTCAACATTTTCTTCTCTCATTTCTGTTTCATTATTCTCATTCGCAATTCTTGGCGTGAACTCACTCTTATATTTTTCTGCTAATATGTTGCATATTTCCTTTTTTTCATTCGTTAGCCGTCCTTCAATTCTTAGAGGGCCTATTTCTATTCTCCTTTTATTCATCTTTTTTGCATAGGAGTAAAGTACTTTGGGGTTTCTTTTTATATTTTGAAGTGTCCTTTCTTCTAAGTCCCTTTTTTCATTTTCTTTCGACTGTATAATCTTTTGTTCTGCATTTTCTATCTTACATTTTATTTCCCTCATTTTCCACACATTTTTTTCTTTTGCAAGATTTTTCTTCCACTTTTTAATTTTCTGAAATAAGATCCTTCTGTCTCTTGGTATGCACGTCTTTTGTTTATTGTTTTTTTTTTCGGTACATATTTTTCAACAATTTTCTCCAGTATTTTGTACAGTATATCCGTATTTACCTGTATATTATCACTTATAAATACATTTTTCCATTCTTTATTCAGTTCTTCATTTATTTCTGACCATTTTATATTCTTACTGTAAAAGTTATATTTTCCATATCCTTCCCAAAGTTTTGTGCTTTTATTAATTCTGTGATCACTTGCTTTGGAATGAACTATCAATTCTATGACATTGTGGTCTGAAATTCCCGTGTTATACACTATTATTTCTTTAACATAATTCACCTCATTCACAAATACTAGATCTAGGACATTTTCCTTTCTTGTTGGAATGTGGTTTATTTGTTGCATATTATGTTCTAATAGCATATCTTGAAGCTTTTCAAATTGCCTCTTATCTTCTGCGCTACTATTACTATCTTTTTTATATGTATACATACAACCACTTTCTTCTATCCGTTCTTTCCAATCCACGAAAGGAAAGTTAAAATCTCCGGATAGGAGTATATTCCAGTCTTTATGGTTTCTACATATATCATCTATTTTTTCTATTATTATGTCAAACTCCTTAGTGTTTGGGGGTCTGTAAACTACAATATTCATTAGTTTTTCAAATCCAAATTCTACCGCAATCAATTCACATTCTGTGTTGCTGTATTTTTCACATACTATTCCTTGATTTTTGTCTCTTCCATATATTGCGGTTCCCCCTTGATTCCTATTTTTTCTGTCTGATCTATAAGTTTGGAAACCCTTTATCTGGTCATCACTGCCAGTCTCTTGGGAATACCATGTTTCACTTATATTTAATATATCTATTTTTTCAATTTGGGTTAGTTCTTCTAAGAACTCTATTTTCCTTTTAGAGTTACTCGTGACTAAACCCTGTGCATTCATTACTATTATGGTTTGTGTTTCATCCCCATCATTTAATATTGGTAATAATATGGATTCTCCCATGCTTCCTTCCTGTTCTGATATGATGTTCTTTTCTTCATTTCCCGGAATTCTGCCATTAAAAAATCCAACTTTTCTATTATATTTGCTCTTTCGCCTTCATATTTATTTGTGTGTGTATACCTGCAACTGTCCCCATATCTGCACCAACCCCTGGCATTATAGATGCATTCTTTGTAGTTGGGCTCTAAATGTGCAGGTTTGGGTTGAAAGGCCTCATATCTTGGGGCTCTTGGTTCAAAGCGCGGTATATACACGGCCTGCTTTTTTGTTTCTTTTTTTGTTTCTTTTTTGCTTTCATTTTTCTTTTCAGTTTGCTGAGTTTTCTTACTTTCATTCATGGTTGCAGGATGCATATATCGACATTTTTTGTTGTAAATGCATCCTTTTCCTTCTTTTAGGTTTTTGCATATTTTTGGATGGAGATCTCTGCATTCGTCTCCATATCCGTCTAAATACGCACATTTACCATATATTTCATAATTATGGCATATCTTTGGATGCTTGTAGTAGCATCTTTCGCCAAATCTGCAATTCCCTCTTTTCAGCATATTGCAGACTATATCCTTCTTTTCTATTTTTTCTTGTTCTTGCTCTTCCCTAAAATTATGTAGGTCCGGGTAGAGTCTCTTGGGTCTATTATTTGTTTCCATCTGGTAATTTATTTCTTCATAAGTATGTTGTTGGATGGCATCATAGGTTATATCAATGATTTCTTCTGCATCCTTACATATATCCTGTCCATTGTTATCTTCTTCTTCTTTTTCTTCTTCTTCTTCTTCTATTTCTTCTTCTTCCTCTTCTTTATCTTCAACTATTTGCAGATTTAGTCTCGGCTTAATTATATTTTCTATCCAGACTAAGCATGTTGAGCAGAATACCTTTGTGTCTTTATTTTTTGAAAAGCTAGAGTTTACAATAAACCTTAGTATTAAAAGCTAGTGTTTACAATAAACCTTAGTATCAAAAGCTAGTGTTGACAATAAACCTAAGTATCAAAAGCTAGTGTTGACAATAAACCTTAGTATGAAAAGCTAGTGTTTACAATAAACCTTAGTATTAAAAGCTAGTGTTTACAATAAACCTTAGTATTAAAAGCTAGTGTTGACAATAAACCTAAGAATCAAAAGCTAGTGTTGACAATAAACCTTAGTATTAAAAGCTAGTGTTGACAATAAACCTTAGTATTAAAAGCTAGTGCTGACAATAAACCTAAGTATTAAAAGCTAGTGTTGACAATAAACCTAAGTATTAAAAGCTAGTGTTGACAATAAACCTAAGAATCAAAAGCTAGTGTTGACAATAAACATTAGTATCAAAAGCTAGTGTTGACAATAAACCTCAGTATTAAAAGCTTGTATTTACAATAAACCTTAGTATTAAAAGCTAGTGTTGACAATAAACCTTAGTATTAAAAGCTAGTGTTGACAATAAACCTAAGTATTAAAAGCTAGTGTTGACAATAAACCTAAGAATCAAAAGCTAGTGTTGACAATAAACCTTAGTATTAAAAGCTAGTGTTGACAATAAACCTTAGTATCAAAAGCTAGTGCTGACAATAAACCTAAGTATTAAAAGCTAGTGTTGACAATAAACCTAAGTATTAAAAGCTAGTGTTGACAATAAACCTAAGAATCAAAAGCTGGTGTTGACAATAAACCTAAGTATCAAAAGCTAGTGTTGACAATAAACATTAGTATCAAAAGCTAGTGTTGACAATAAACCTTAGTATTAAAAGCTTGTATTTACAATAAACCTTAGTATTAAAAGCTAACCTTAGTATTAAAAGCTAGTGTTGACAATAAACCTTAGTATCAAAAGCTAGTGTTGACAATAAACCTTAGTATTAAAAGCTAGTGTTGACAATAAACCTAAGAATCAAAAGCTGATGTTGACAATAAACCTTAGTATCAAAAGCTAGTGTTGACAATAAACCTTAGTATTAAAAGCTAGTGTTGACAATAAACATTAGTATTAAAAGCTAGTGTTGACAATAAACCTTAGTATTAAAAGCTAGTGTTGACAATAAACATTAGTATCAAAAGCTGGTGTTGACAATAAACCTTAGTATTAAAAGCTAGTGTTGACAATAAACATTAGCATCAAAAGCTAGTGTTGACAATAAACCTTAGTATTAAAAGCTAGTGTTGACAATAAACCTTAGTATCAAAAGCTAGTGTTGACAATAAACATTAGTATCAAAAGCTAGTGTTGACAATAAACCTTAGTATTAAAAGCTTGTATTTACAATAAACATTAGTATTAAAAGCTAGTGTTGACAATAAACCTTAGTATTAAAAGCTAGTGTTGACAATAAACCTTAGTATTAAAAGCTAGTGTTGACAATAAACATTAGTATCAAAAGCTAGTGTTGACAATAAACCTTAGTATTAAAAGCTAGTGTTGACAATAAACCTTAGTATTAAAAGCTTGTATTTACAATAAACATTAGTATTAAAAGCTAGTGTTGACAATAAACCTTAGTATTAAAAGCTAGTGTTGACAATAAACATTAGTATCAAAAGCTAGTGTTGACAATAAACCTTACTATTAAAAGCTAGTGTTGACAATAAACCTTAGTATTAAAAGCTTGTATTTACAATAAACATTAGTATTAAAAGCTAGTGTTGACAATAAACCTTAGTATTAAAAGCTAGTGTTGACAATCAACATTAGTATCAAAAGCTAGTGTTGACAATAAACCTTAGTATTAAAAGCTAGTGTTGACAATAAACCTAAGTATTAAAAGCTAGTGTTGACAATAAACATTAGTATCAAAAGCTAGTGTTGACAATAAACCTTAGTATTAAAAGCTTGTATTTACAATAAACCTTAGTATTAAAAGCTAGTGTTGACAATAAACCTTAGTATTAAAAGCTAGTGTTGACAATAAACCTTAGTATCAAAAGCTAGTGTTGACAATAAACCTTAGTATTAAAAGCTAGTGTTGACAATAAACCTAAGAATCAAAAGCTGATGTTGACAATAAACCTTAGTATCAAAAGCTAGTGTTGACAATAAACCTTAGTATTAAAAGCTGGTGTTGACAATAAACCTAAGTATCAAAAGCTATTGTTGACAATAAACCTTAGTATAAAAAGCTAGTGTTTACAATAAACCTTTGTATTAAAAACTAGTATTTACAATAAACCTATCATTAGTTTTAAAAGCTAGATTTTAAAGTAAACGGATATTCGATTTATTAGCTACTTTTTACAACAAATCGAACCACAGTATTAATAGATAAATCAATTACGAAATATAAATATAAATATAAATATATATCGAATACATCCATATTTCTAAAAAGGAAAATCACCTTTGAATTAAACCTATTTCAAAAGCAAAAATTCATAACAAATCGAATCTAAGTTTTAAGAAATACATTTATATCAAATCAAACCATAATTTCGAAAGCTATAAATTACGACAAACCGAAACTAGGTTTTAAAAGCAACATATCAAAACAAATAAAACTTCAGTTTTAGAAGGTAAAATTTACAACAAAATTAAGCCTTTCTTCCAAAAGCTATGTTTTATAACCAATTAAGCCTCAGGTTTAAAAAGCTAGATTACAATAAAAGACACATTCAAAAAGCTTCTTTGCATATAGAACAATCTCCTAATTCGGGCTCCAGACAAAATCCGAACAAATAGAAACCTGTCAGAAGCTATGTCATTAACAGAAGCAGGATTGACCGTTTTAAGAAGCCTCTTTATCATGACCTTTGTCTGCGGCTCTCGGTGTCTTTATCCTTTCTTGATACTTCTTGGAAGGAAGGATAAATAGATCTCTTAAATTTACACTTTTTTTTCGACTAG
>NC_090742.1:67582781-67585281 GCF_036898095.1 Palaemon carinicauda | reverse complement strand
CTTTTCCACTTATCTCCTGTACCGATTCCAATACATAGTTTGTTAAATTACAGTGCACATATTCTTTACCTGTTTCCACTTCATCACGTAGCCGGGAGAAACTATTTTCTATTGCTAAACTAAACACGTCAGATTATTCTCTCATTACAGGAATGTAGTTTAGTTTGTTACCTAAAATGCTGTTTAAATTTTCTCTCGTTAGATCTACACAAATTTTATTTCTCATCATTCTATGGTCGCTTGATTTGTTTACCACTGTTGCATCTTCAACTACATTAACTTATTTTCCACTGAAAATAAAATCCATTTCATTCTTCGTTTCTCCATGTCCATTTTCCATACACGCACACAAACAACACACACACTTATATATATATATATATATATATATATATATATATATATATATATATATATATATACATATATATATATATATATATATATATATATATATATATATACATATATATATATATATATATATATATATATGTATATATATATATATATATATATATATATATGTATAAATATATATATATATATATATATATATATATATATATATATATATATATATATATATATATATATATATATATAATATGCATATATAATGTATACACACATATTCAGTATATACAGGTACATTATATATATATACAGTTTATATATATATATATATATATATATATATATATATATATATATATATATATATATATATATATACAACAAGAACAACAACAATTAACAATTACATCAACAACAAATGCAGCCGTTTCTAGTCCACTGCAGGACAGATGCCTCAGACATAGTTTATATCTGGGGTTTGGCCAGTTTCCATCACAACGCTGACCAGTGCGAATTGGAGGTAATGCGAGACTTTCGTCTAATAAAACCAACACAGTATGTGTGGCCCCGACTAGTACAGCTTTGCTGATCATAGCCATATGCAAACCCTTTCACCACGTTAAGGTATACCTATTCAGAAAGTGATATATATATATATATATATATATATATATATATATATATATATATATATATATATATAGAGAGAGAGAGAGAGAGAGAGAGAGAGAGAGAGAGAGAGAGAGAGAGAGAGAGAGAGAGAGAGAGAGAGAGAGAGAGAGAGAGAGAGAGTCTAGATAATGGGCTTAAGCCAATCAATCGGTCGAGTGGTTTAGGTGTCTTCGATTTAAAGGCATAGGTTCGAATCCTGTGTCGGGTAGAGGCAATTGTTATGAATTAATTTCCCCATGGGTCTTTATTCTCAATGCACAGTAAATTCGATATTAATAGCTGTGTTGCCTGAGTAATGAATGAACAGACAGCTATTAATATCGACCCCTCATTCATTGTTCAGGACGAACCAAATCCAGAGTATTAAAATAAAACAAAAGTAAATAAACACAAATAAATAACCAAGGCCCAGAAAAGGAATAATCATTAAAATACAAGTCTCTTGGAGCCTGGCAAGAGAATTCACCTCATGGAAGTCCACAAGTCATGATGTTGGCGCAAAAAAAAAAAAAAAAAAAAAAAGAAAGAAAAAAAAAACTATTGGGTCTGCCCCAATCTTTTCACCTCCCACTGTACTTCATTTTAACACTTTCCCTTACAATCCTGCCAATATTCTTCCAAAATCTTAATTTCCGCCTCCCCTCCCCCACCTATCCTATCCCCCTATACTGTAGCTGTACTATGGCTGTCTGTGGTCTTTGACTAGGGTTTAAACTTTTTTAAGGTAATTACCTAAGTTTGAGGTAATTTCCACTGTTTCAAAGTAATTTTTAAAGCTAATGATATTTTCAAGGCAATTTCGGTTTTACTAACTTCAAATTTAAGGAAATTTGAAAAGTTTTAAGGCAATCTAAGGTAAAAAACAGTATCATTTAAGCCTTAAATGATTCTACTTTTTACCTTAGATTGCCTTAAAACTTTTCAAATTTCCTTAAATTTAAAGTTAGTAAAACCAAAATTGCCTTAAAATATCATTAGCTTTAGAAATTACTTTGAAACCGTGGAAATTACCTCAAACTTAGGTAATTACCTTAGATTCTAAGGTAACGGCCACAAGCTCAAATTTAAAACCCTGTCTATGACCGAATAAATATGGCGGGGGAAATTCTTATAAAATAGTCTTTTATTGCCAAAGAAGAGATTAGACGATGGCCATGAAAGCACTTTTAATGATATGTCATAATGTAAAGAAACCATGGCACGTCCTCTGGGCTTCAAGTTCAAGGTGGGGGACTCATAGGACAAGCTGAGGGATTCATAGGACTTCGCCGAACGGAATTTCCATTTCTATTATATCTCTTCGAAGGATGACTGTTATTTTATTTATTTTTTTTTTTTTTTTTTTGCTAAGCATTACTTATTTAGTTGATTAATTAATTCATTTCTATTTTATCTTATATATAAACTTTCTATTGGTTTGTTTATTTCATTTATTTCGATTCATACTATTATTTATTATTATTACTAGCCA
>NC_090742.1:67565281-67567781 GCF_036898095.1 Palaemon carinicauda | reverse complement strand
AGAGACTGGCGAAGCTTTAGACAAAGAAATAGGAAAGAAAATGAGTATTGTAATTTTCATACGTCCATATCAACTTTGGATGGAGCCCAAAGGTGAAAACTTTCCTGTTTCTTGGTACATCTTTTTTTCTTGGTCTAGTGGGCGCTAAGCATACGTATTCACTTGCATGATATTGATAAAGATTATTATTATTATTATTATTATTATTATTATTACATGCTAAGCTACAACCCTAGTTGAAAAAGCAGGATGCTATATGCCCAAGCGCTCCAACAGGGAAAAATAGCCAAGTGAGGAAAGGAAATGAGTAAATAAACTACAAGAGATGTTTAAGAATAACGAAATTGAAATAAATCTCTTATATAAACTATAAAAGCTTCAATAAGAACAAGAGGAACAGAAATAAGATAGAATAGTGCGCCAGAGTGTACCCTCAAGCAAGAAAACTCTGCCTCCAAAGACAGTGGAAGACCATTTTACAGAGGACATGGCACTGCCCAAGACTAAGAGAACAATGGTTTGATTTTAGAGTGTCCTCCTAGAAGAGCTGCTTACCATAGCCAAATACTCACTAAATACCAGTGCTTGATTAAAATATGAATGTCAATCAATTTAAAAAAGGAAAATAGAGGGGGAAATAGTGATATGGAAAATCGTACATTGGTACAATCATAAAAATTCGAATTTCAATGACAAGTATAATAGGAAATAATAAGAAAAATCTAGTACTAACAAATACAAAATCCAACATATCTGTAAAACAATACTTATCGGGTTATTTATTATTAAATATATTCTTTTTTAAATATCAGGCTCATTTTTTAAAATACAAAATGATAAATATTCATTATCATTTACCTGTCGGTCACAACACCGGTCGAGACAGGAAATCAACTGTAACCAGTTACATACTCACTATTTATGATTAGAGAGAGAGAGAGAGAGAGAGAGAGAGAGAGAGAGAGAGAGAGAGAGAGGAGAGAGAGAGGAGAGAGAGAGAGAAAATATAAAATTGTTGTAATAATATTAAACGTCCAAAGTGATATACATTATATATACTTATATAATACACACACGCACACACACACACACACACACACACATATATATATATATATATATATATATATATATATATATATATATATATATATATATATATATATATTACATGATGGCTTAAAAATTTACTTAATAAATAAATCGATGTAGGAGACTTCACAGTAGTAAAAACTCGCTGAACTTTTACACAAAACTCCTAAAATAATTTTGATCTCGGTAACATAAAAAAAAAAATCATATTACCCAGAACAGAAAGGCAACTAGATTTTGATCAACAAAGAGAACAGGTAGGCTTTAGAAGCGAGTATTCAACAACTGACCAAATCCAAGTAATTAACCAGCTAATGGAAAAATCAAGAGAGTAAGACCAATCACCATATATGGCATTTATTGACAATGAGAAAGCTTTTAATTCTGTCAAAACTTCAGCAGTAATGAAACCCCTTCAAGGACAAGGAACAGATTAATCTTATGTTAAAACACTTAAAGATATCTGTTTGGGAAGTACAGCAATTCTTAAACTACATAAAGATAGTGAGAGAAATACCTGTCGAGAAGGGAGTTAGACATGGAGATCCAATCTCTCCTAAATGATTCACAGCGTGACTAGAAGTTTTAAGAATTTAGATTGGGGAAATATATGAATTAACATTAATGGGGAATGCCTAAACAACTTAAGACTTGCAGATGACATAGTTCTATTTAGTGAATCATTGGAGGAATTGCAAAAGATGATAGAAGATTTTAATATAGAATGCAGAACTGTAGGACAGAACATGAATATGAGTAAATTAAGATAATGTTCAATGAAAATGAAGAGACACAACACTTAAAAGAGTTATGGACGAACTTATGAGATTGTTAATAAATATATATAATTGGAAGAGACGATAAGTATTTGTCCAAGACATGAAACCGAAACAATAAGAAAGATTAGCATGGGATTGAGAGATTTTGGTAAACAAATGAGATCATGAAAAGTAATATGTCACTTTCTCGAAAAAGAAATATCAGATGGTCCCAAAATTATTAATTTATGTATCAGAAACTTGAGAGCCTTACTAAAGCCTTAGAACATTACCTAGAGACTAATCAAAGAGCTATGGAAAGAATAATGATTGGAATAACACTAAGAGACAGAAAAAAGAGCAAACATGGATACGAGAGCAAACTTAAGTTGAGGCTATTCTAACATGTAACAAAGAGAAATGGACAGGACATGAAATGAGAATAACAGATAATAGGTGAACATTAAGCATAACAGAATGGATCCTCAGAGATTGGGAAACGAAGCAGGGGAAGGAAGAGAAGGTGATGGACTAACAAGCTAAGAAAATGGCACTGAAAGACCATAAACAGACGCGTGTGTATGGACATGTCTGAGGCCTTTGTCCTGTAGCCGACTAGCAATGGCTGATACTGATACACATACATGCAT
>NC_090742.1:67557781-67560281 GCF_036898095.1 Palaemon carinicauda | reverse complement strand
AACTAAAATGTTTTTATTTTCTGCCCCCGATATAATTACTAACTTTATAAATTGCATATATATATATATAATATATATATATATATATATATATATATATATATATATATTATATATATATATATATATATATATTTCTAAGATTATCTTTACGTCCACTGTCTAAAAACTTTATTATCTGAAAACACGAAAAACTTCTAAACAATTGAGAAATGTGGCTTACGGTGCTATAAAAAGAACAATATTACTTCTGAAAATTTCCCTCATCTTTCCCCTCTAAAACTACAATACTTTTACCCTCCCTCGAGAATGTTTCAGAGTAAACATAATAAGAGAAGAGACAAAAAGAAAACAAAAGAGAAAAGAAATAAGAAATAAGAAAAAAAGTGTTTTCTAAAACAAACAATTTCGCAGTGAATTTAGGCGCCCTCCAACAACGACCCCCAATTATTAACCGGTTTTGAAAACACCAGGTTTCAATTAACGCTGCTAATTTCAAAGATGACGGAGTCGGCCGCGTTCTCAAGACTGTTGCCAGGGATGTGCAAGGATCTCTCAGTTGAACGAGGCTTAACTGTTCTTAAATCCGTGACGCTTTAAAGCTCCCAGTTGAACGAGACTTAACTGTTCTTAAATCTGTGATGCTTCAGGGCTCCCAGATGAACGAGGCTTAAATCCGTGACGCTTTAAAGCTCCCAGTTGAACGAGGCTGAACTTTTCTTAAATCCGTGACGCTTTAGGGCTCCCAGTCGAACGAGACTTCCCTGTTCTTACATCTGTGACGCTTTAAAGATCGGTATTGTTTTAATTAAATATCAAATTAATAAATAAACAGATGGGCATACACATAAATAAAAATACATCAGTTTGTTTTAAAGGAATCTTTAATATGGCAAAAAATGCAAATCCGTATCTAGAATCCGGATCCGAATAATTAAAAAACTTAATAGGGCCGTCCATGACGTAACAACTGGATATGAACCATTTCGAAAGTATTCTTTGGTTTTTAGGTACAACTCTGATTAATTAAGTTTAGTTTCCCCGGTTACATGAATAAAGATGGTTCTAGATGTATTATCATTGTCAAAGCACCTTAATCAACATTCGCTTCATTTATACGTAATTTTAATTAAAATTCCACAACCAACTCATCAAACCATACAAGTTGTGACAGAATTTGAGAGAGAGAGAGAGAGAGAGAGAGAGAGAGAGAGAGAGAGAGAGAGAGAGAGAGAGAGAGAGAGAGAGAGAGATTGAAATAATCATTATTCAGTTTTAATTAGATTTTCATACGGTACATAACCAATTGTTCACACTACAGTACATGGGATAACCTCACGAATTTCATGTATGGTGCAAAAAAAAAAAAAAAAAAAAAAAAAAAAATTGTTGATTGCAGTGATAGTGGATCTGTCATCCAATCACAGAGCCGCAAATAATTGAGGAGGGCTCAGGCTGTGTGTGCCGTGTAAAGGTTACACCGACAGGGAAGAGTTTCGAATCTCCAGAAGAAAAAAATGGCAGATGCAATGGTGGGATAGAAGCTGGAGAGATTTCAGAGATAAGAAAAAAAAGTGATAAGAAAAATATATTAATTTCTCGGCCTTATTCGTTGCTTCGATTTAAGCGTCCTGTTTAAGGATGGTACTTTGTAAAATCTGAGCTTTGTAAAATTTGAGCTTTGTAAAATTTGAGAGATGATAAATTAAATAAAATAAAAATTTCACGATTTTTATGCCTTTTTGCTATTATGGACATGTAACCTGTCATACTGGAGGAGGTCAGATAGGAAGAAATTTTGAATTTTAAAATTTTGAAATTTCAAATTTTAAAATTTTGAAATTCCAAATTTTAAAATTTTGAAATTTAAAATTTCTCTAAATTAAATTTGCTGTCGAGAATCACACCTAAAACTTTAAAAGTCATATAAAGTGGTTAACTTTTATCTAAGAATGTTAACTGCGCCATACTGGAAGAGGTCAGACAGGAAGAAATTTTGAATTTTAGAATTTTGAAATTTCAAATTTTAAAATTTATCAAAATTAAATTTGCTGTCCAGAATCACACCTAAAACTTTAAAAGTCATATAAAGCGGTTAACTTTTATCTAAGAATCTTAACAACCACGGCCCATATTTGTTTCACGGTTAAAATACTATTCCTAAAAACAACAATGGTTGTGGCCTGATTGGTAACGTCTCTGCCTGGTGATCGCCAGTAGGGGGTTCGAGTCCCGCTCAAACTCGTTAGTGCCATTAGTGTCTGCAACCTTACCATCCTTGTGAGCTAAGGTTGGGGGGTTTGGGGGAGCCTATAGGTCTACCTGCTGAGTCATCAGCAGCCCCTGCCTGGCCCTCCATGGTCCTAGCTTGGGTGGAGAGGAGGCTTGGGCGCTGATCATATAATATATGGTCAGTCTCTAGGGCATTGTGCTGCTAGCTAGGGCAATGTCACTGTCCCTTGCCTCTGCCATTCATAAGCGACCTTTAAACCTTTAAACT
>NC_090742.1:67547781-67552781 GCF_036898095.1 Palaemon carinicauda | reverse complement strand
GGAGACGTCTTCCATATCACCACTCTTAAAAACAGGAATTACGTGGGGATTTTTCCATAAGTCCGGATACTCTTTAGTGGCTATGGATGTGTTTATTATAACTGTAAGGTAAAAAGCAATAATATATAACCCATCCCTAATGAAACGCAAGTTAATCCCGTCAGATCCAAAAGCATTTGTGTTTTTAAGATTTTTTATAATTAATATTACAGTATTACAATCAACAGGAGTAGGCTTAAAACTATCTAATTCTCTAACTGGAATATTACGTACTGTTTCAGTAGAGATATTATATTTCCTAATTTCCTCTTGGGTTTTTTCGAAAGTTTTTTTCCCGACCTCAGCGAAAAAATCATTGAATTTTTCAGCCTTAGAGTGTACATCAGTTACTGCTGGCAATAGCATAGAGCTCTTATCTGTTTGTTGACCATTAAATAGCATATTTTTTGTTATTTTCCAAGTAGCAGAGACATTGCCTTTAGCTTTCAGATATTCGCTTTTGTAAAACTGCTTACGGCTTGCCACTAACTTTGAGTTTACTCTCTTCTTCAGGTCTTTATATTTTTCTCTCAGAAGGATGTTAAAAGTTTGATTTTTTAACTCACTTTTCAGTCTGTCTCTTTCTTTCATGTCTCGCTTTATTTCATCTGTTATCCAGGGCGCAGGGGGACGAACGATTTCTTTCGTTACAACCGGAGCACAAATGTTTAGACAAGCTGTAAAGACGTCGTTTAAAGTTCCAACTTGGTTGTTTACATTGTCAGTATTTAAAATACCATTTAATATATTTACGTTATTCATGAGGAGGTTACAAAGAAAGTCTGGAGAATAATTTTGCAAACATCTAAAAGTTTTTAAAACAGGTTTCTTTTTTGGCTTACGAATATTTAGATGAGTTAAGATTGCCTCGTGGTCTGCCACCAAGCTTGGTATAATATCAATTTTTGTTATCATATGTTTAGCATTTGTTATTACGAGATCAATTAAAGACGCTGATGTAGGAGTAACTCTAGTAGGTTTGTTTACTATCTGATCGAAATTTAGTTTTTTAATTAGTTTAGACATTTTACTCTCGGTCTTTAGCAGATCATCATTAAAGTCCCCATAGATAAATATATGCTTATTTCGTAAAATAATTTCTTTAAAAATATCAGAGATATAATCAAAAGAGGTTGCCGGGGCTTTGGGATGGCGATATACGCATCCTACAATAACAGAAGGAAACTTGCGATATTGAATCGAGATCCACTTATCTTCTACACCCTCACATTTTTCGATCGTTAAATTTATTTCGGTGACCTTCAAATAGTTTCTGACAAATATACATACCCCTCCACCCCGACCTTGATCCTGACGGTAGACATCATATAGGGGAATATTTATAAATGCGTCACTTATATTAGTGTATAACCATGTCTCGCTAACACATAAAATATCAATGTTTTGTTCGTTTAACATAAGTTCTATTTCAAGTTTATGACTTAACAAGGATTGGGCATTAATATGGACTACCGTTAACATATCACTGAATCTAGGAGAAGTCTTCCTGTCGGCACCATCTTCCTGGCCAAGATCCTAGTAGTTGGGGTTTTGTTCACATAATCTACTTTTGTGACCAAATTCATAACATATGTTACATCTTAGTTTATGATCAAATCTGCAGTTCGATTGTTGGTGATTGAATTCACCGCAGTTATAACAGCCATATCTATTACCTCTAGTATTAATATGATTACTGTAGTTGCCAGTTTTGTTATTTCTATAAGTATAGCCTGAGCCATTACTATCATTATTATATCTAGAACGCGTTTGAGAATTGGCATATCCCCCTCGAGAGAGGTTCTCTTTCCTAAAATACTTGTTTTTATTTTGTTGGGGCCTCGTTATATTTCTTCCCCTTTTCACTCGATTTGCCAACAATTCTGTACTTACATCTTCCATAGTATTAGTTCCGAGAATATTATTGTTAAAACTACATAAATTTGATTTAACAGCTTTCCAGTTGGAACAAACAAAATTATCTAAGTATACAGAGGAAATAGCATCTAACAATCTAATGGCACCTACTCTATTAAGTAAATCATAGCATTTATCATTTTGGCCATCGTAACAGTTAATATCTAGGTCGCCAGTTCCTAGCTTGAAGAATTTTTGTGTTTTAATCAACGTAACTCCATTTTTATTACACCATTCTTCCATTTTGGTATTATATTCAGTTATTCTTTCAGGTAAATTATTTGTTTTCATTGATGGTACAAGCTCACAGACCTTTACCTCTATTTCTTGATTTTTCTCTTTGAGTTCAGCAATAACGGTTCCCAGATTGTCGATGATTCCCTCCACTGTAATATCCTCGACGAGTAGATCTTGAGTTCCACAATAAATGACGCATTCTTTAGGTGAATGTTCCAGCTTTTCCATTACCCAAGATTTTAGTAAGTCCATATTTGCTTCTGGTAGGGTTCTTACCATGACACTATCTTGAAGGTCACTAGACTTAACTTCCTTTAGACAGGAATCTCCAATGAGTAATACATTTTTCCCATTTAATGGAGGAGTGGTGGCTTCAGAGGGACATGATCCGTACTTATTTTGAAGGCTAGTTGAATCGGTGGAACTTCGAAAGTTCATAGTTGCAGCAAATGTTTTTATGTTGAACAGGCTTACATAAGTCTTTTTATAGTTTCTATATGACATCTGCTTTGATGTTACGGTTTTTTTATTGTTAATTTTTTTCCCATACCGTTTAATTATTTCCTTTCCTCACTGGGCTATTTTTCCTTATAGGAGCCCTTAGGCTTATAGCATCTTGCTTTCCCAACTAGGGTTGTAGCGTAGCTAATAATAATAATAATAATAATAATAATAATAATAATAATAATAATAATAATAATAATAATAATAGCGTCAACTAACCTTGCAAGAGGCATGTTACGAAAGCCTCCTTGCTCTTTGCCAGAGTACACACCCAAATTCCAGCTAGTCATGACTAAAAGAGCTTGTAATCCTTCCCAGGACCTTCATCTCCTAAACAGCCACACCACCCCCGCACATTAAATCTCCTTCACCACCCCCAACACCCCCTTTTGACATCCTACGTGGCCCCATCTCCCCTCCCCTCCCCCATCTGCTCCTCCACCCCGGGGCAGGCGAGCTTGCTATAACAACCACCTGTTACTCAAGGGTTTCTTGTTTCCCAATAGACCCTCGAGTCAGCTAAACCCCCCCCCTCCCTGGGCTATAGGATCCCCCTATGCTAGGTCAATTCCCCCACCCCAACCCCGGTATCAGTGGCTATTAGGCTCCTGGTCAGGGCTAATTTACCTTCAAGTTAAACTTCCGGATGTTTAATACACGTTTTTTTTTTTCTTTTTTTTTTTTAGTACAGCTGAAGAGTTAATGGCTACCATGTACTTTTTTTTATTTTACAAATGAGGTATTCATCAAAAAGATCGCTGGTTCTAATCAAGTTTTTTTTTAACAACTCACAACCTACTGATATTAGCATAATAGCTCTCGTTAATTTGTGGTTCTTACGTCTCAATCTTTTATTTTGTTAAATATATAATCTCAGTCATAAACCAATTAATTTAGGAATCATTATTATGGATATTGTGTCTCAATTAATTAATTATAAATTTGTCAGTTTCTTTTTAGAATGATCAAAATGCTTAATGATAAACTGCCTCGGATAAGTTCTTTACCATTCTTTTTTTTTTATGATTCCTATTTCATCATTCTTCAGAATAAGGTCAAACCTCAAGAGTTTCTATTATTTCCTCTTATTAAAATTGACCTTCAGAACACAAGACAGCTTAAGACGTTGCGTACTTGAAATAGAAAAAAGCTTCGACAATGACCTTGCAGTATCATCATAAGGGGATTAACAATTAATTTTCTTCTTCGAGTATACAATTTCAAACATGTAAGCTGAAATTTATAACTTCATGTATAAAACAAGTATACGATTTCAAACATAAAAGTTGAAATCTATAACTTCATGTATAAAATAAGTATACGATTTCAAACATATAAGTTGAAATTTACAACTTCATGTATAAAATTACCGTCGTTTCTACCCTTTTCATTCGAATATCAATATCTATTTTAATGAAAAAGGTCATTTAAATATTTTTTTTTCGTACGAATTATTAAGGCTTAATTACTTCCAATAATATAAAAAAACGCGTGATATATCTTCCAACACATTTCAAATCCTGAGTGATTAGAATATGGTTCCAAATGAAACTACGCACAGGGGTGATATAAATGTACTTTTCTAAGGCTTGCAAGGAAAATTCAGAAGGGTGATTAGAGAAAAAAAAAAATGACAAAATCACGCTCTGACCACAAGGTTTAACCAAAGCTAAAGTTGAAAAATCCCATAAATAAGATCCAGTCTCTGTGGTCTTCACCACTTTGCGCCAGAGGATCTTAGCTAGTAATTTGTCGTTATTTAAAGGTTTAGCAAGTAATTTGTCCTTATTTAAAGGTTTAGCAAGTAATTTGTCGTTATTTAAAGGTTTAGCAAGTAATTTGTCCTTATTTAAAGGTTTAAAGGCCATTCATGACTGTCAGAGGCAAGGGACAATGACACTGCCCTGGTTAGAAGGACAATGCCCTAGAGACTGACCATATATGATCAGCGACCAAGCCCTCTCTTCATCCAAGATAGGACCGGGGAGGAACAGGAAATGGCTGCTGATGACTCACCCTGCCTTCGTGCAAGAGCCCGTGTCTTGCTATAAGCAAGGTATTCATAAATAAACAACAAACAAACATGATGACTTAGCAGGTAGACTTATAAGCTACCCCAAACGCCCCATCCTTAGCTCACAAGGATGGTGAGGTTACAGACACTTACAAGAAACTATTGAACTTGAGCGGATCTCGAACCCCAATCCGGAAAATTGTCAGGCAGGGACGTTTCCAATAGGCCACCAAAACCCCTAGTGCGGAATTCATTCTGTTTAACCAGATCTTGGCTGAATGCGACAAAA
>NC_090742.1:67520820-67547281 GCF_036898095.1 Palaemon carinicauda | reverse complement strand
CACCCCTCTCCATGACTCCAGCCTCCTCTAACCCCGTATATTCGTTTTTCCATCGCCTTCCCACTTTTCCTTCTTCTACTTTCAACCCTTCTATCCTCTTCCCTAGGGTCTCGATCTATCTGGTATATAGACATTAATTCAACCCTCTACTTTCAACCCTTCTATCCTCTACCCCTGGGTCTCAATCTATCAGGTATATAGACATCAATTTAGGCCCCTACTTTCAACCCTTCTATTCTCTTCCCCAAGGTCTCATCTATCTAATATACAATATATACGTCAATTTAACCCTCTACTTTCAACCCTTCTATCCTCTTCCTTTGGGTCTCAATCTATCAGGTATATAAACATTAATTTAGCCCTCTACTTTCAACCCTTCTATCCTCTTTCCCGGGGTCTCAATCCCATCGCGTATAAAGATGTCAATTTAACCCTCTACTTTCAACCCTTCTATCCTCTTTCCCAAGGTCTCAATCTCATCGCGTAATAAAGACATTCAATTTAATCTCTTGTCACGTATAAGGAAAACACATATATTCTATAAACTACAAGTATTAAAAATTCCTCGCGTCGCCTCAAAAATATTACTTCACCTCATTGCGGTCTGTGCCATAAGACTGATATTAATGGCATACCTCACGGCGAGGTTGGAACAGAATGCAGAAAAAAAGACGTGGCCGTTGTAAAAATAATAGCAAATCCTCTATATTAGAATTCCATGTCTCTTCTTGAAAATTGTATATAGTATTTTCTAAAGCGGTTTCTCAGTAACTGAAAAAAGTGTCTGTAGGTTACAAATTATTTTAGTTATGAAAGTTATAAAAAAAGGTAGTTTAAGAAATGACCATTTTCGAGTTAATTCATCTTATAAATTTTTGTATCAAAAGATCATTACCTAATCTCTTTCTCTCTCTCTCTCTCTCTCTCTCTCTCTCTCTCTCTCTTTCTCTCTCTCTCTCTCTCTCTCTCTCTCTCTCTTTTCTAAAAATAGACAATTTTCAAGTTGATCCATCTTATAAATTTTTGTAATCAAAACTCGAAAGATCATTACCTAATCTCTCTCTCTCTCTCTCTCCTCTCTCTCTCTCTCTCTCTCCTAAAGCTTTCACCTTTTGACCTTTACTTTCCATAGACTTGTCCACACCTACTGCTTTCTTTCCTTTCTCTTGCTTTCTTATTTCAAAGGCGACGCTTTTCACGCCCGACGCAGAGGGGGACCGTATTGTCGGGGGGGGGGGGGGGGGAGGAGGAGGAAATGAGGCTGTTCAAAAGAAGAAGAAAAATTATACTTCTGCGACGAAGTCTTGCAACTTGAAGAGTCTAGATCGATTTTTTGCCTTTTGATTTCAGCCTAATGATGATAATAAAGATATTAGTAAATGTGATAATAATAATAATAATAATAATAATAATAATAATAATAATAATAATAATAATAATAATAATTAATCTCATCATCATCATCATCTCCTCCTACGCCTATAGACGCAAAGGGCCTCGGTTGGATTTCGCCAGTCGTCTCTATCTTGAACTTTTAAATCAATACTTCTCCACTCATCATCTCCGAGAAAAAAAAAAAAAAACTATGGAAAATTCAATTTCTAAAATGATTTAAATCAATCAATGGGATTTAAAGTAATTATAATATATTATTGATTACATTACTTCAGTTTAAAATTCATCACACAGTATTTTTTCCATACCAACCTCTTCTCCGTTCTCTCTCTCTCTCTCTCTCTCTCTCTCTCTCTCTCTCTCCATACTAATTTTTCCTTTGACATTTCCTCCCTACGAAACCGCTCTTACCTCCCAAACAACAGCCCCCCCTCCCCCCCCCACGATGTTTCTTTCCCGAATTAACCAAAGAAAACAAATGGGATAAATAAATAGTTTTCGAAAATATTAACATTCATACATCGTTTCATTCCAGTTTATCAATCATGTTAAACGAAGGAAATTAATAATTAATATTATCGAAGTAAATGAATAATTAATACTATCGAAGGAAATTAATAATTAATACTATCGAGGTAAATGGATAATTAATACTATCGAAGTAAATGGATAATTAGTATTATCGAAGAAAATTAATAAATAATACTATCGAAGGAAGTGAATAATTAATACAGGAATCAATAATTAATACTATCGAAGAAAATTAATAATTAATACTATCGAAGGAAATGAATAATTAATACTACCGAAGAAAATGAATAATTTATACTATCGAAGGATATGAATAATCAATACAGGAAATGAATAAGTAATACTATCGAAGAAAATGAATAATTTATACAATCGAATGAAATGAATAATCTATAAAATCGAAAGAAATGAATACCTAACATTACATCTAATTTCCCTTCTCTAAACTTCCATTTAATCAAAATTAAGCTTTATTGACATTCCAAGCACAACAACCAACAACTTAAAGTTATTACGACATTTAATTATATCATTATAATAACCTTCCACTCAATTAACCTTTAATTATAAAATGACATAGAAAAGCCTTCTGTTTTCGAGACGCGTCATTATACGCAAAGGAATGAATGCCAAGACCGAAGGAGGCTGATGCCCCGATCGAACATGAGCCCAAGGACAATGACCATTGCTAATTACATTCTCTTTATACAAGACTTGTCTTCATAGGAATGTTGGGTAATGCTGTGTCTTGCTACTAAAAGGAGTGGCTTATTCAATTTTACATTTATGAATATATACATATACATATATACATGTAATGATAAATTTTGCACATTTTTACGTGTTTTGCATATTCAAATAAGCCATATATATTTTTGATATATTAATGTCTGGATTCTCTTAACGACCTCGGGATCAGAGCCCCAGGCGAAATCACACAAAGACAAGAGCTTGGCTCCGGCCGGGAATCGAACCCTGGTCGGCAAGCTTATATAGACAGTGGCCAAGTGGGTTAGTCACTGTCTATATAAGCTTGCCGACCAGGGTTCGATTCCCAGCCGGAGCCAAGCTCTTGTCTTTGTGTGATTTCGCCTGGGGCTCTGATCCCGAGGTCGTTAAGAGAATCCAGACATTAATATATCAAAAATATATATGGCTTATTTGAATAAATACATGTATATGTATATATACATATTGTCTTTCGATTATTAGCTACCCCTTTTTAAAAAACGAGAGTGTTAGCCTCGTGCTTATGCAATCCCGTTTGCGACCAATACAGTTGTTTAATTAAAAACTACAAACATACATACATTGTATATGTAATGTTTATACACACGTGAATATATATATATATATATATACATATATATATATATATATATACATACATACATATATATATACACATTATATATATATATATATACATATATATATATATACATATATATATATACATATATATATATACATATATATATATATACATATATATATATACATATATATATATACATATATATTGTATATATATATATTTATATATATATATATATATATATAAACAATCCCTTTTTGCTAAGCCCTGTGGTATTACCATCCGACACCTGACGAGGTGCAATGTAGCCATCACCTAAGGACTTTAAAGCATACACTCATCCCCTAGCAATTATCAGTGAAATTACCTTAAATGCATTTAGGGCTCTGAATGGACTCACAGGCCCCAACGCTAACCTGTACCTTTAGCCATGGTAAGCAGCTCTTCTAGGAGAAGGACATTCCAAAATCAAACCATTGTTCTCTAGTCTTGGGTAGTGACATAGCCTCTGTACCATGGTCTTCCACTTTCTTGGGTTAGAGTTCTCTTGCTTGAGGGTACACTCGGGCACACTGTTTTATCTAGTTTCTCTTCCTCTTGTTTTGTTATAGTTTTTATGGTTTATATAGGAAATATTTATTTCAATGTTTTTACAGTTCTTAGAATATTTTATTTTTCCTTGTTTCCTTTCCTCACTGGGCTATTTTCCCTGTTGGGGCCCCTGGGCTTATAGCATCCTGCTTTTCCAGGTAGGGTTGTAGCTTAGCATGTAATAATAATAATAATAATAATAATAATACAGCAAAAATCCCTAAGTTATTTCTAACCCTTTGCTAAAGCGTGGGGCGTTTTCAGCTGCAGGCAACAGGCTGACTCTGACTCTTCAATCATCACAATGAAAATCAATTTCGGGAGAGCCCGGGTTCATCTGAGCTCCGCGAGAACGAGCTTGTCTATAAAGATTTACGGAAAGGGAGAGAAATCAATTAGAAAAAATGTCAGTGCAAAAGGGCAAAGCGTCTAGTTTTCAGCATTGCAACAGGATGCCTGAAATCTTTAAATCAATCAATCAATCAATTAGCATTGCCAGTTTAGGTGTTTTATTATTATTATTATTATAATTATTATTATTATTATTATTATTATTATTATTACTTGCAAAGCTACAACCCTAGTTAGAAAAGCAGGATGCTATAAACCCAGGGGTTCCAACAGGGAAAATAGCCCAGTGAGGAAAGGAAACAAGGAAAAATAAAAATCTAAGAAGAGTAACAACATTAAAATAAATATCTCCTGTATAAACTATAAAAACTTTAACAAAACAAGAGGAAGAGAAACAAGACAGAATAGCGTGCTGGAGTGTACCCTCAAGCAAGAGAACTCTAACCCAAAACAGTGGAAGACCAACCGAGGCTATGGCACTACCCAAGAGTACAAAATAATGGTTTGATTTTGGAGTGTCCTTCTCCTTGAAGAGCTGTTTATTAGACAGGACTGAGAAAAGAGATGTCTATTAAGAAAATATAAAGACAAATCCCTTCTTCAAGGGTTGGTAAGAACAGACAATAGTTAATGTCCTACTTACAATCAAGAACGGCTAAGGCAAGGATTTATAAATTCATTATAAATAGATTGAAGTATGAAAGTTTATTAATTAAATGCTCATTTAGCTCATTGTAGAATTCTTCTTCTTCTTTGTCTACATATTTTCCCACTTCTATGTGGGGTCGATGTTTCTGGTCAGCTTTCTCCATCTACCTCTACCCCACACTTCATCACCGGTTAATCCCTTTGATCGAAGGTCATCCTGGATACAGTCCACCCACCTTCAATTTCATTCTGATTATACTACAATGAAAATTAATAAACTTTCATTGTAGAATAAATTTGAAAAATAGACTTAATAAAATCAACCATAGGTTGGGTCGACCGAGAGGTTGGGTCTCCATATCTTATACCGAAGTGGGAATTCTGGAATGAGGAGAATTCCAGGCACGAGTCTCATTGTCCAGGATTCTGTGCTGGAAAGGGGGGGAGGGGGGGGGTAGAAGATAGTGGGCTGAATGGAAGAAGAAGAAGAAAGGAAGGCATGGGAAAGAAGGGCTAAAGGATAAAGCCGAAAATTGTGTTATGAATCAAAGAGGGTGTGAATGGAAGAGGTCAGACCACAGACTCTATTTGCTATTTAATTCTTTTAGCAAATGCCGGACGCTGTTCTTGAAGGATATATACCTCCTTCGAGGCTTAATATCATCGAGAAACTTAAAAAAAGAAAAGATAGGATATCGAGATGTACTCGAGAGACGAGAGCAACCGGGGAATGCTGTAGGAATGATGTCATTCTGGGATCGTGAAAGGTTTCAGCAGATTCCCCAAAAAGAATGAGACCCACTGCGGCGTCTGGGAAAGAATGAGAAGGTAAAGATGCCGATGGGGAGGGGGAGGGGGGAGGGGGAGAGGAGGGAGGGGATGGTCTTGTTAAAGAATTTAAAGAAGGATCGCAGGCGTGGGCGGGGATGGAGTTGGAAGATGAGAAGTTCGGCAAAAGATTTTGATTGCATAACGCAGGCCATAGTCATCACCGCGGAATCTTCTTGGGGGGAGGGGGGGGGGGTAGTGAAAGAATGGGACGGGTGGCGCCAGAGGAAATGAACATTACCAGTAAATTGGGTGCCATTCGCGTGCCCCTAAGCGACTCACAACGGCACCTTATCTCTCTCTCTCTCTCTCTCTCTCTCTCTCTCTCTCATATAAACCATCTTTTAAAAAGGGAGGGGGGAAAAGCCAGCCATAATGAGAAGCCAGGCACTTCATGGGGGAATTTAATTTCAGGATGCATTAAGATGAAGGGAAGAAAAGAACTCTGGGTTTCTTCCTTTCTTGCTTGGAATTGAGAATTTAGAGTATTTTTATGCATATCTTTTTCCTTTCAGCTTTCATGCACATTTCAGTAAACTAAATGAATTGCTTCTAACATATTATCTCTCTGCCTTCAACAGATTGTGATATATATCAGGAAAACCTTGACAGCAACGCACCACAATACAATAGTACCTGATAAAGAAAACCGAGAAACAATACTCTCCTAATTCTGAAAAGTAGAAAACAGTCGAAATGAACTCCGAAGAATTCCGCAAGAGGGGGCGCGAGATGGTCGATTACATCGCCGACTACATGGACACCATTGAGAACAGACGCGTCACTCCCGCCATAGAACCAGGGTATCTGAAGGACATGGTCCCTCTGGAGGCGCCGCAGAAGGGCGAGAATTGGGACGATATCATGAAGGATGTGGAGAACAAAATCATGCCCGGGGTAGGTACTTTTACAAAAGTGTTCCCGTTTGTGTCCTTGAGCTGTATTATTATAATTATTATTATCATTATTACTAGCTAAGCTATAATCCTAGTTCCAACAGGGAAAATAGCCCAGTGAGGAAAGGAAATATAGTAATGAATAAACTATATGATAAGTAATGATTAATTAAAATATATAAAATTAAATAATCAACTTAAAGTAACAACATTATAACACATCTTTCATATATCAACTATAAAAAGAAACTTATGTCAGTCATTAAAAAAAAAATTACAGCAATTTAACTTTATAAGCTTAACCAATTCATTCCACAACTTGGTCGCAGCTGGAATAAAACTTCTGAACCTCATCCCACAAGGCTACAGAACAAGAAGCTTTGCTCTTTCCATCACTAACCGAACTGCCCTTTTGTTTCCTCCTTCAGGTGACCCATTGGCAGCATCCCAGATTCCACGCCTATTTCCCTTCAGGAAACTCCTACCCGAGCATCCTAGGGGACATGTTGAGCGACGGAATCGGCTGCATAGGATTTTCTTGGGCGGCCTCTCCAGCTTGCACGGAACTCGAAACCATAGTCTTGGATTGGTTAGGTAAGATATATACACTCTCTCTCTCTCTCTCTCTCTCTCTCTCTCTCATTATCTATGATTTTGCTTTAACTTTTTTAACTAGCCTATTTAGGTATATTTTTTCTTTTGTAGAATAAACTCCTTTGATATCTAATTAAACAATACTCATAAATACACTAGTTTATTTGGAAAAAAAACACTAAAATACATCACAAATATGTAAACTCAGACATTAATAGTTTTCATTTTTGTAAAGTGTATTATTCCAATCACCAGTATTTAAATTAGTATTCGCTCGTATCCTGTTAAAGAATCGTAGTAAGAGTTTGTATGAATAAATTCTTCGAAGGGTCTAATAATAATTAGATTTCCCTCAACTAAGTTGGCCAGGACACCAGTCACTTGTTCAGATAATACTGCTAAAGAGTCTTAATACTTTACATTAGTACCTTTCTAGATATACATATCTACAAAATATTACATGGTGCGTAAGACCATGCATAATTCAATTATAAACCGAACTTTGAATTTCTTCCATTCAAGACCTTTCGTTTATCATCTCTAATGTTTCTTCTACTTTATCCCAACAGGAAAAATGGTCGGTTTACCAGAGGAGTTCTTATCCTTCACCGAGAACAGTAAAGGAGGTGGAGTCATACAGGTAAGGTCATGATTTCATAATTTTCCTCGATCATTATCCAGTTAATGTGTTCCTTTATTAATTAATGTGATCTCTTACTAGTTAATGAGACCCCTTAATAGTTAATGAGACCCTTTAATAGTTAATGTAATCTCTTACTAGTTAATGAGACGCATTGATAGTTAGTGATCTCTTACAAGTTAATGTAATCTCTTACTAGTTAATGAGACCCCTTGATAGTTAATGTGATCTATTACTAGTTAATGAGACCCCTTGATAGTTAATGTGATCTCTTACTAGTTAATGAGACCCCTTAATAGTTAATGTGATCTCTTACTAGTTAATGAGACCCCTTAATAATAAATGAGACCCCCTTAATAGTTAATGAGACCCTTTAATAGTTAATGTGATCTCTTACTAGTTAATGAGACCCTTTAACAGTTAATGTGATCTCTTACTAATTAATGAGACCCCTTGATAGTTAATGTGATCTTACTAGTTAATGAGACCCCTTAATAGTTAATGTGATCTCTTACTAGTTAATGAGACCCCTTGATAGTTAATGTGATCTCTTACTAGTTAATGAGACCCCTTAATAGTTAATGTGATCTCTTACTAGTTAATGTGAGCTTGTACTAGGTAATGCGACTATTTGACTCTTTACTAATCAATGTGAACCTTTACTAATTAGTACTACCCTCAACTAGTTAATGGGATCCCTTACTAGTTAATGCTACCCTCAACTAGTTAATGGAATCCTTTGCTACTTAATACTACCCCCAACTAGTTAATGGAATCCTTTACTACTTAATACTACCCTCAACTAGTTAATGGGATCCCTTACTAGTTAATGCTACACTTAACTAGCTAATGAGAATTGTATCTTGCAAGTAATGTTATACAGTATGATCTACAATATTATGCAAAGGAACAATTTGCGATTTGGTATGTCAATTGTTGTGCAATACGTCAAACGATACATCATCTTGTTCTCTTATCTCTTATCTCAATCTGCAATCTCCAAAACGGATTGACAATGACGTAATTAAGCCTACCTTATTTCTTTATTATAATGAAGTAATATTTAACTTTTTGTATTCGATCGAACTTAATACATTGCAATGCAGTGTAATACATTATAGGAATGACTAGCAATAAGAGGTTTGCAATACTTCCGCAATACAATGTAATAGACAACAGAAAAGTAATCAGAAAACAACTGAATATAATAAAAGAAAAAAATAATGGAATACAAGTAAATCAAGGTCCTTCAAGGCCATGTTAATTTCAATGCTATACAAAATGACAATACAAATAGGAAAAGTAAAAGATAAAGCTATTGACTTGATACCTAGTCATCTCTCTCTCTCTCTCTCTCTCTCTCTCTCTCTCTCTCTCAATGAGGTGATTGCTTTACATACAAAATAGCAAGCACAAGGAACAGACTTCTAGCGGATGTATTAAACAGTAACACGATAAACGAGTTCAAGAATAAGTTAGACAAGATCATAAAAACTCTAACGTTTAAAATAATTCGTTCTACCCAAGAGCAAATGGAGTCTCCGAGAATGGACTAATCTTTGGAGACATTCAAAATCCTTGTAACTCTCTCTCTCTCTCTCTCTCTCTCTCTCTCTCTCTCTCTCCTTTCAGCCAGATTGAATTGTCTCGACAGAAGGCAGAGGAAATTGCCAAATAGTCATATCATGTAGAGATGGATGAGGCATAAGATGGCCAAGTGTCCAACTGGTGACAAGCCCTGGAGGTCTGTCACCCGTCATAAATATTGCGGAAAGAAATGATCAAGATTTCTGGGTGACATTTCAGTTGAACGTTATATCGACATTTTTCTTCATTGAAGTCTGAGATATAGATTTTTGAGTCTTTTATTTACTGTTAATATTATCATTACTGCGTTTTAATGACATTTTTCTTCATTGAAGTCTGAGATATAGACTTTTGAGTTTTTTTATTTACTGTTAATATTATCATTACTGCGTTTTATTGACAATTTTTCTTCATTGAAGTCTGAGATATAAACTTTTGAAAGTTTTTTTATTTACTGTTAATATTTTCATTACTGCGTTTTATTGACAATTTTTCTCCATTTAAGTCTGAAATATAGACTTTTGAAAGTTTTTTATTAACAGTTAATATTATCATTACTGCGTTTTATTGACATTTTTCTTCATTTAAGTCTGAGATACAGACTTTTGAAAGTTTTTTATTTATTGTTAATATTATCATTGCTATTGCTATAGATATTAGTAGCGTTACCAGTAATAATTGCAAAATAGAAATAGAAAACCTATTAAAAATTTGTCGGTTATGGAATTTACATCAGAACTTATCTTTTATCATTTGTGATAACTTTCATGCATTAAAGGAAGACGTTGGCGCTTCAAAAGGAGAGAGAGAGAGAGAGAGAGAGAGAGAGAGAGAGAGAGAGTGAAATCGATATGTGGCTATTACCCTTGACAATAGAGTTGCTCCCGAGAGAACTCCTAAAGTCCAAAATCAGACTTTCGACTTCTATTTCGTTTACAGATCTCTTTACTTCTATAAAACCTCGAGATGTAATGATGTTCCAAGAAGGATTTTTTTTCCTCTTTTATGCGCTGGAATGAAAAAAAAAACCGTGGGAATGTTTGTCTTGAATCTTTAGCAAAAGATGGAAAAGAATAGTGGAACTAGAAATCGATATGCATTAAAGGAGGAGATGAAGCCGATTAATAAACACATTCTCTCTCTCTCTCTCTCTCTCTCTCTCTCTCCGCTCTCTCTCTCTCTCTCTCTAGGTAATAAAGCCAATTAAAAAGCACATTCTCTCTCTCTCTCTCTCTCTCTCTCTCTCTCTCTTAGGGGAAAAAGCCAATTAATAAGCACATTCTCTCTCTCTCTCTCTCTCTTAGGTGATAAAGCCAATTAATAAGCACTCTCTCTCTCTCTCTCTCTCTCTCTCTCTCTCCCTCCCCTTGGTCAAATATGTCAATGAGCGGTTTATTCAGTTTAACATACAAACTTAACTTACACATAACTTTCATTTGAATTATGGTCCAAGACAAAAACTCTAAGGAAAATATGCGTCAACAACAAGAAGGAAAAAATAAATAATAAATAATAACACAAATGAAATGAACAAATCAGTACTAAAAGCGACCTATCTCAAGGGAAGACGAAAAAGACCTCGAATATCAAAGTGTTTTCAGTTTAGAATTAGAACAAAAAAATCCCTAATGAAAAAACAAAAAATAAAAAAAAATTGCTAAACATCAAAAGCGTCTAGTTGGATCACTTGTATACAATAAGTGGCTTAACAAGAAAGGATTGCGTAGGACACTAAAATCCCATAGGATCTCCCGAAGGATCTGTGAAATCCCTCCCCGCATTTATTTCTTCTTTTTATTTTTATCTAGTAAAGCCTTACTCCTCGATCTTAGAGTTATTCAAATATGATAGGCCTAGTTACGTAATTTTCAATCAGTTTTGGATATAGAAGATTGAGAACAATGAAATATTCTTGGTTGGCGATGCCTTTTTTTCTATCAGAAAATTTTTCAATGAGGAGTTTTTTGGTATTAATTTTATTTTTCATTTTAATCATTCATTCTCTCTCTCTCTCTCTCTCTCTCTCTCTCTCTCTCTCTCTCTCTCAAAACAACACTGTACTCGACGCAGCGAGAAATGGACGATAGGGTAGGGTAGTAATTTCCGCTAAACGAGATTGTTCTATATTTCATTATTTGATGATTACTATTCTCTGAAATCTGAAAAAAAAGACTCTTACCTCCCCCTTCTCCCTCTTCAATAGACCTCCCACTCCAAGCAGGACTACCTCCCTCCCTCAATCCTTCTCCCACCCCCCCCCCCCCCTTGAGAGTAAAGATCCAACTGCTTATGCAGGCACGTCATTGGAGGGTGGAGGCGCTTCCAGGAAGGCACTCCACATTGTTCTCACCTCATCAGGGGAATGATAAAGTTATTTTTGCTCTACGGGGAATCCGCTTTTAGATTCTGAAAAAATGGGATATTCGAATTTTAAATCAACGTATCTTTCTTTGTAATTTGCCGATATTATCCGGATGAAAAATCATTAATAAAGGTTTTTTAAGAGACTACTTTTCGTAATGAAGTGGCACTCTTTGCTAAGGTCATATTTTTTGACAACAGTAAATTAGAATAAAACCAGTTGCAGATCAATCAAAATAACGCCAATCACAACAAAAAATGTTTTTATACAAAAAAAAAAAAAAAAAAAAAAACAGCCACAATTCAACCACGAGTTAATCCTAACATACAAAATGACTTCTTCATATGTGACTCTTCTAAGAAATATTGTCATCAGCTATTACATGTAGGCCTACAACTAAACGTATATCAAAACCAAGGTTTGAAAGAAACTTTTATTTCATATTGATTCTTCTTTTTTCTCACCGTTATCCCTACATTAAGGGGTCGGTTGCCTGATGCACCCTCTCCAATGCCTATTATCAAAGGCATCCTATTCCATCAAACTTCTTCTCTCCACATCATCCTTCACCTTATGTCGCCATGTAATTCTACTGATACCCATAAAAGTCCTGCTCCAATTCCTTCTATCAGAGGCATCCTCTTTCACCAAACCTCTTCTCTCCATATTATCCTTCATTTTAACTCGCCATCTAATTCTACTGATACCCATAAAAAAATCTCTCCAACGCCTTATATCAGATGTATCTTCTTCCAATGAACCTCTTCTCTCCATATCATCCTTCACTTCATCTCGCATTCTAATTCCATTGATTTCACTCATGCAAAATCATTTTCTTTTCCCTCCAGGGATCAGCGTCCGAATGCGTCCTAGTGTCTCTCCTGGCCGCGCGCGCCCACATGATCCGTCAGCTGAAGAAGCAACACCCCTTCGTGGAAGAGGGGCTTCTCCTGTCGAAGATGATGGCCTACTGCAGCAAGGAAGCCCATTCCTGCGTCGAGAAGGCCGCCATGATGGCCTTCGTCAAGCTCAGGATTCTGGAGCCAGATGAGAATCAGTCTCTTCGGGGCTCCACTCTACAGCAGGTAAGAAGGATATTCTCTCTCTCTCTCTCTCTCTCTCTCTCTCTCTCTCTCTCTCTCTCTCTCTCTCTCTCTCTCTCTCTAACATCTTGAAGTTCGATGCTGTCATTAAATGTACCGACAAAATCTTTCAATCGTTGTCAGTAACTTTTTTTTCTCAAAAGAATTCCTTCTACATTTTTAATTACTCTCTCTCTCTCTCTCTCTCTCTCTCTCTCTCTCTCTATGATATCCCGCTAATTTATTATTAAATTTATCGGCAAAATGCTCCTTAATCTTTCAATCGTTGTCAGTAACTTTTCTAAAAAAAATCCTCCTACATTTTTAAACTCTCTCTCTCTCTCTCTCTCTCTCTCTCTCTCTCTCTCATCAGCACCCTACTCCTACTGCATGCCCTTTCCCCCATAGAAACGAAGTTCAACAGATTTTTTTCTCTGGATACAAAAAGTCAAATCCCTAAATTAAACAACGCAAAAGCTGAGCTTCAATGATCACAAAACAATCCAACATTTCATGTTCTCCATAAAACTATTTTTCCAATATCCAACCCAGATATGATGTAATCTAAAGCAGTAATACCCCTAAATGAACTGATGCAATGCATTTATTACATCAGATATAAGAAATACTAGAAGGAAGTAAGATCTACTTTCTTTAGATTTTACATAGGAGTACCTTCCATATTGACGGAAGAGCTTCGCATTTTAATCCGCCGAAGGGTACCGCAGGTTTATAAAGGGTTCGAGTCGTTGGATGACTATCTGGTACTGGGGTTGGATAGTTAAATGCAACATGGCAATGTACACGACTGTTGCATTTTCAAAATTTTTTTGGATAATACGAGGATATTACCAGTTTGATAAAGTTCTATCAGGGACTTTTAGGAAAAGTTATTCAAAAGATATTTTTATATAGTTTGGAGAAAATTCATAAAACTTATATTCAACTTTGTTAGTGAAAACCCAAAAACACTTTCGAAAATAACCCTTGTTATAAATACTTAGAAAACTTAAAATTTTAAAATCAAAATCACTAAATTACGTATACGTCTAAGAACATTTCCTGTAAAACCAACCAGACGAATTCCATCTTTTTTTCCGAATATAATTCTAAAGTCAGTAAAAAATATATATGGAAAATTTCAAGTACAATATTCGAAACCATCGACAAAAATCCATTTTAGGCTCTGGAGTTTAAATACACCATAGCCTCCAATGAGGCTTAATAGCCTCTATAGGTATTAAGTCTTGGGATTACGGAGTCTGCTTCACGTCATAACTAGAAAACGTTTGAACAAAACTGCACCACTTAACCCGATTGACAAACGTTTTTCAGCTGACAAACGTTTTTCTTAATTACAGGTGATGGAGGAAGACAAAGCCATGGGACTCATTCCATTCTACGTCGAAACCACCCTGGGAACCACGTCTTGCTGCTCGTTCGATAACTTGGCAGAGATTGGTAAGTTCAAGTGAATATACATACATACATACATACATACATACATATATATATATATATATATATATATATATACATATATATATATATAATGTATATATATATATATATATATATATATATATATATATACATATATATATAATGTATATATATATATATATAACAAATATATATCATAAGTATATATATATATATATATATATATATATTTTATATATATACACATATATATACATGTATATATATATATATATATATATATATATATATATAGATAGATAGATAGATAGATAGATAATATATCTTAACAATTCCTCCATTCACGATGAAAATTTAAATATGAAATCAACCAAGCGGTTATGATAGAAACAAATATAAAAAAAATACAGATCCTAAAATCAAAGATGAAAAGAAACTAAAACGCCTACCAACCTTTTCTCTCATTATAATATCCCTAGTGTTCTGCCGGACTCGAGTTCGAGTCCCGCTCAAGCTCGATAGTTTCTTGTAGTGTCTGCAACCTCACCATCCTTGTGAGCTGAGGCTTGGGGGTATGAGAGAGCCTATGGGTCTACCTGCTGAGTCATCAGCAGCCATTGCTTGGCCCTCCCTGGTCCTAGCTTTGGTGGAGAGGGGAGCTTGGGCGCTGATCATATGAGTTGGGAGAGCCTATAAGTGTACCTGCTGGGTTATCAGCAGCCATTGCCTGGCCCTCCCTGGTCCTAGTTTTGATGGAGAGGGGAGCTTGGCCGCTGATCATATATGAGTAGGGAGACCCCTATAAGAGTACCTGCTGAGTCATCAGCAGCCATTGCCTGGCCCTCCCTGGTCCTAGCTTTGGTAGGGGGCTTGGGCCCTGATCATGTGTATATATGGTCAGTCCCTTGGGTATGGTCAGTGTCCCTTCCCACTGCCATTCATGAGCGACCTTTAAACCTTTAAAGAGATTCCTTATCTCCTCCGCAGGTCCCGTATGTGAAGAATACGGCGTCTGGTTACATGTCGACGGGGCATATGCCGGAAATTCCTTCATCTGTCCGGAACTGAGATCTCCCATGAAAGGCATAGAGGTGAGTACAGAAGTATATTGAATGAGATTAACTAGTTTTAAAAACTGCTATTACTCGTTAATGTTTTTTTTTTACTTTCAAAAATAACTTAGGGGAATTGATAAAATCATATAATAATTAATGAGAGAAAGCTCCTTAATGCATTTGATTTACCAGTTTTAAAATACTGCTAATACCATCCAGTTAACAGGATCTCTTACTTTCAAAAATAACTTAGGGGGAATTGATAAAATCATATAATAATTAATGAGAGAAAGCTTCTTTATGAATTTGATTTACCAGTTGTAAAAACTGCTAATACCATCCCGTTAATACGATTTATTACTTTCAAAAATAACTAAAGGGAATTAATAACATATGAAAATCCAGGAAAAAAAGGTTCATAATTAACAACATACTTTGATCCCTTTAAAAAAATAGAAAAAAAAAATACAAAAATAAATAAAGGAAATCAATAATATAATAATCCATGAAAGAACTTCATTAATAACATACTTTGATTCCTTTTAAAGAAAAAGAAATACAAATATAAAGTGTTTTATGAAGCAACGCGAAGGACGCTATTCCTTCTCTGATGAGATATGAACTACGCGAAAAGTCAAGCCATTGAAAACCTTCCATAAACGCCGACTAAATAACGTATTGCATTCTTCATTCAAGAGTTAATTTTAATCGGTTTTTCAAAAGATATATTCCCTTACCATAACGTACAGTACAAACTAATTGCCAATAAATGTAAACATTTTGTTTTTCTATTCTTTTCAGTACGCGTCTTCCTTCAACTTCAACCCAAACAAATTCATGTTGACAAACTTCGACTGTTCACTCATGTGGTAAGATTTCTCGTGAACTATTTACTGAAATAAGAATAAGCATTTTAATATATTTCATCATCTCAAAGACTTCTTAGAATTTTGTCACATTTTCATATAGGAACTCTTTTTATTTCGAAGTTGATTACATTTGAAAAGCATATGATTTTAAGAAAAAAGCTTATTCCAAATTTTCTTTAAGAAGAAACTGATTGCAAATTTCCTCTCAGGGTGAAAGACAGATTCAGGTTAACCCAAGCACTGGTGGTGGACCCACTTTACCTGCAGCACTCATACTCTGAGAAGTCCATCGACTATAGGGTAAGTTTTGCAATTTTTTTTCTGGTTTTACATTACTTGGAGAAATAAATCAATCTTAAAATAATTATAAAGAAAATTCTATCAATATTTTTGTCTTTGAAACATGAATGAAAGGTTTTATCATAAATAATTTCCATCGTTTTTCTATCTAAAATTAATCGATTTTTGGTAGTAAACAACATTCATGGCAAAATATATCTTGCAGCTAAAGGGTTGTGTATTTTTACCGGAAGTAAAATATTTCCGTCGCTTTTCTATCTGAAAATAAAGATAATTCTTGTCGCAAATAATTTTAATCGTAAAATATATCTTGAAGATAAAGGGTTATATGCTTTTACCGAAAGTATTCTAGGCCCTGAAAAATATTCCCATAGGCCTTCTATAATTTTTTCATCGTAAAATATACCTTGCAACTAAAAGGTTACAATTCCTACAGTATTCTAGATATTGTAAAATGACCCAGAGAGCCACTTGCAACTATAGGGTTACAATACCTAAAGTATTCTAGATATTGTAAAATGACCCAGAGAGCCACTTGCAACTATAGGGTTACAATACCTAAAGTATTCTAGATATTGTAAAATGACCCAGAGAGCCACTTGCAACTATAGGGTTACAATACCTAAAGTATTCTAGATATTGTAAAATGACCCAGAAAGCCATTTGCAACTATAGGGTTACAATACCTACCCAGAGAGCCACATGCAACTATAGGGTTACAATACCTAAAGTATTCTAGACATTGTAAAATGACCCAGAGAGCCACTTGCAACTATAGGGTTACAATACATACCCAGAGAGCCACTTGCAACTATAGGGTTACAACACCTAAAGTATTCTAGATATTGTAAAATGACCCAGAGAGCCACTTGCAACTATAGGGTTACAATACCTACCCAGAGAGCCACTTGCAACTATAGGGTTACAACACCTAAAGTATTCTAGATATTGTAAAATGACCCAGAGAGCCACTTTGGTACATTTCCCTAATTTAATCCCTTTCCTCCTTGCCAACAGCACTGGGGAATACCCCTCAGCAGACGCTTCCGAGCCTTGAAGCTGTGGTTCGTGATCAGGTCCTTCGGAGTGGAGGGCCTCCAGAAGTACATCCGAGAGCACTGTCGTCTGGCCAAGAGGTTCGAGGCCCACGTGAGGAAAGACACTCGATTCGAATTAGCCAGTCCCGTCCATCTTGGTCTCGTATGTTTCAGGTGAGTCGAAGGAAACTATAATCATTATTCTATTTTAATTGTTCTTTACTACTCTCGTAGTTTTTCTTTTTTTTATTATTTCCTTGTTTCCTTACCCCGCGAGGGAACTTTTCCTTGTTGGAGTCCTTGGGCTTATAGCATCCTATTTTTCCAACTAGGATTATAGATTAGCTAATAATAATAATAATAATAATAATAATAGCATCAAATATGCTAAAATAACGCTAATAATAGTAATAATGCAAATAATTTGAATGATTATGACATGCACCCTTTTTCGAAATTGTGAATTTCTTTTAATTATATATGAAACTAACAAACAGATGAAACAGACAGGAGAGAATACAAAAAGGCAATTACTGAAACGAATAAATAGATGAAACTATTTTTTAACACCTGACGTCACTTCTCTTTCTCTCTCTCCATTCCAGATTACGGGGAGCCAACCAGATCAATCAGAAACTGCTTTCGTCCATTAACGCCTCGGGAAAACTGCACATGGTACCGGCCTCCTTGAATGACAGATACGTCATCAGGTTCTGTGTGTGCGCACAGAACGCCACCGATGCTGATATAGGTGAGAAGAAGCTTCTTGGTCTATAGTTACAGATTTGGTGAAATCATTATCACAAAGTTCACTATATATATGTATATATATATATATATATATATATATATATGTATATGTATATATATATATGTATATGTATACATATACATATATATATATATATAAATATATAAATATATAAATATATATATAAATTTATATATATATATATGTATATATATATATGTATATATATATATATATATATATATATGTATATATATATATATATATATATATATATGTATATATATATATATATATAAATATATATATATATATATATATATATATAAATATATATATACATAAATATATATATATATACAATATATATATATATATATATATATATATATTTCTATTCCTCAGACCTTTAGGGTGAAATCATTATCACAAAGTTCACTAAATATATATATATATATATATATATATATATATATATATATATATATATATATATATATATATATATATATAAATTTATTTCTATTCCTCAGACCTTTAGGGTGAAATCATTATCACAAAGTTCACTAAATATACTTTTTTTTCTATTCCTTGAACCCATAATCTAATTAATTTTGCTTAGTCTTATTGTGCCGTTCTCTTAACTAAAGTATAAAGATTGAATTTAATTGGTTAAGTGATAACTTTTATTTATTTTATTCGTATATTTTCTAATGGCTAAGGATCAACTTTCGACATCAAATAATTTAAATTTCTTAGATAATTTTATTTCCTAATGGTTAAGGATCAACCTTCGACATCAAATAATTTACATTTCTTTGATAATTTTATTTTCTAAAGGTTAATGATCAACTTTGGACATTATATTAATTACCTTTCTTTCATAATTTTATTTTCTAATGGTTAATGATCAACTCTGAACATTAATTTAATTACTTTTCTTTCATAATTTTATTTTCTTATGGTTAATGATCAACTTTGAACATTAAATAATTCACCTTTCTTTCATAATTTTATTTTCTAATGGTTAATGATCAACTTTGAACATTAAATAATTCACCTTTCTTTCATAATTTTATTTTCTAATGGTTAATGATAACTCTGAACATTAAATTAATAACCCTTCTTTCATAATTTTATTTTCTAATGGTTAATGATCAACTTTCGACATCAAATAATTTACATTTCTTTGATAATTTTATTTTCTAATGGTTAGTGATCAACTTTGAACATTAAATAATTTCCCTTTCTTTCACAATTCACTTATCTTTCATAACACACTTATCTTTCATAATTTATCTTTCTTTCATTAATCATCTATCTTTTCTTTACAGACTATGCATGGGACGTGATTTCCCAATTCGCCACAGATATGCAAGACATTATCAACGCTGAAGTTGTGGACAACAACAAGGTAAGCATTTTTTTATATCTTAATAATCATAATAATAATAATAATGATAATAATAATAATAATAATAATGAACTAAGGAACCTCCGTAACGAGGCTATAATATTGACAGTCAAAAGCCACAGTAGTGTCAAAGTACATTATTGTAAAATGGTAAAAAAAATACAAGGAGAGACTTTCGGATACTGCTCCTTGTATATTTTTTACCATTTTACAATAATATATTTTAACACTACTGTGGCTTTTGATTGTCAATAATAATAATAATAATAATAATAATAATAATAATAATAATAATATCAGATGAACTGCTCTTAATTGCATCGTTTTATATTCCACAGTTGGTTTAACTTGAAAAAAATGTATATAATTATTAACTGTGAAAGGTTAAGATGACTATAAGAATTTTCTTATCCATTTCTTAAGAGTATAATTAAACGAATTTTATCAGTATCAGGTGGGATTTTTTTCATATAACGTTATATAGTAACATATAGGAAATTAAGTCTTAATAAAAAAAAAACATTAAATAACAAACTACTATATAGTAAATCAATTCATTTCTCCTATATCATAGGCAACGAATAAATATCCTTCTAGATATTTTAACACGTTCTAAATACTTTGAAAGATTCTAGGTTCTTTAAAAGTTTCTAGATACTTTAGAAGATTATAGATACTTTAAAAGATTCTAGATACCTTAAAAGAATCTAGATACTTTAAAATACTAGATATTTTAAAAGAATCTAGGTATTTGAAAAGAATCTAGATACTTTAACAGAATCTAGATTCTTTAAAAGAATATAGATAATTTAAAAGAATCTAGATACCTTAAAAGAATCTAGGTACTTTGAGAGATTCTAGATACTTTAAAAGATTATAGATTCTTTAAAAGAATCTAGATACCTTAAAAGAATCTAGATACTTTAAAATAATCTAGATACCTTAACAGAATCTAGATTCTTTAAAAGAATCTAGATACCTTAACATATTCTTGATACTTTATGAGATTCTAGATACTTTAACAAAAACTATATACTCTTAAAAGATTGTAGATACTTTAAAGGATTCTAGATACTTTTTAAAAAAAAAACTTCTAGATACTCCATAACACTCACTAATAAATATTTATCTTCTGAAGGAGACCACGAAGGAAGAGAAGGAGCAGGAGGAGAAGGAAGCCGAAGAGAACTCGGAGGAAGTGTTCGCCTTGTTAGACCGCAAGAACAACAAGAGCCTTCGGTACAAGCGGTCCTTCTTCGTCAGGATGGTCTCCGACCCGAAGATCTACAATCCGAAGATCGTCAAGGGATTACCATGTAAGTATTGTAACTAATAATTAGTTTGAGGTATTTTATTGTTGGATAATTTGAAGAAGGTTTTTTTTTCATTTTTTTTTCAATAGAATATCACCGATAGAAAAAAAAGAAGGAAAATAAGTAATATAATGAATCCTTAGTTTGAATTATTTTAGTGTTGGATAATTTGAAGAAAGCGTTTTTCACTTTTTTTTTTTTTAATAGAATATCACCGATAGAAAAAAAAAAAAAAGGAAAATAAGTAATGTAACTAATCCTTAGTTTGAGTTATTTCAGTGTTGGATAATTTGAAGAAGGTTTTTTTCATTTTTTTGTTCAATAGAATATCACCGATAGAAAGAAATAAAATAAAATAAATGCTCAGTTTGAATTATTTGACTATTGGATACTTTGAAAAAGGCATTTTTAATCCTTTTTTCAATTCATTATCACCGATAAAAAAAAAGTAAAATAGAAGAAACCTGTTTAATATCTTGGAAAATTTGAGGAAGCAATTTTTCCCATATCTAATAAGAATAAAAAGTAAATTGCTTTCACATATAAAAAATCCTTAGTTTTAAATATTTTCTTGGATAATTCGAGGTCTTTTTTTCATATAAATTTTTTCAAAGATCCCATGCCACGAAAAACAGTAAACAAAAAAATTTAAAACAAAACCAATACAACAATAAATAAAATCCAATTTCTAAAAATTTCTACTTAATCAATTGACGTGATCAAGTCCAAAATAGCTTCAAATTATTTCGATTAATTAAGCAATTCCAAACAATCCATTCTCACGACCTGGCCCTCCAAAGGCATCGCTCTTAATTCAAAATGAAATTGACTACAGTTACTCTATTCTTTGGGAGAAACAGACAGCCACTATGCTATTCACAACTACCAAATATAGGAACAAACCATCCAATCGTATGTTGTCACGAGAGAACTCAGGTGATATTGTCTTAGAGAGAGAGAGAGAGAGAGAGAGAGAGAGAGAGAGAGAGAGAGAGAGAGAGAGAGAGAGAGAGAGAGTTTGAACTACTTTTAAAGCCATATTCGTAAAAAGTGCCAATCATAATGATGTAAATGAGAGAGAGAGAGAGAGAGAGAGAGAGAGAGAGAGAGAGAGAGAGAGAGAGAGAGAGAGAGAGAGAGAGAGAGTTTGAACTACTTTTAAAGCCATATTCGTAAAACGTGCCAATCATAATGATGTAAGTAAGAGAGAGAGAGAGAGAGAGAGAGAGAGAGAGAGAGAGAGAGAGAGAGAGATGCAAAAACGTCCCTCCGGTTAATTAGCAGAGAGCGCGAGTAGGACGAAGAAAGTAAACAAATGCATGACACACCGAGGCCTGAAAGAGCTTTGATTTCTCTCTGTTCTCGAGGCGTAGGAGGTGACAAACGAACCCCAAGCAGAAAGACAGTCGTGCTTGCAGGCAACAAGGTGGGAGGTATGACTGCATGAAATTTTGGAGAGTAAAAATAATGAATAATTAGGAAAAATATTCTTCCATAAGAGAAGTATGAAAAATTAAAGTTTTCACGATTTTTTTTTCATAATGACCACGGAAATAAGAAGACAGAACGAAACAGAGAAAAAATTATTTTCACAACATTTCTATATTTAATTACATCCTTAAATGTAAATATATAAGTAAGAGTTAAGGGTTGTGATGGCTTATGTGGTAACATCCCTGACTGGTGATCGCCAGACTAGAGTTCGAGTCCCACTCAAACTCGTTAGTTCCTTTGGTCGCAGCAAACTCACCATTTTTGTTAGCTAAGGATGGGGAGTTTTGGGGAAGCCTATAGGTCAACCTGCCGGGTCATCAGCAGCCATTGCCTGGCCCTATATGGTTAATCTATAGGGCATTGTCCTACTTCCTTGAAGACTCACATTCTACATCATCATCTCTTCCCACGCCTATTGACGCAAAGGGCCACGGTTAGATTTCACCAGTCGTCTCTATCTTGAGCTTTAACACATCCTACGTACTATTTCTATTTTTTTTCTACTGATGAAAGATAGATTAGAAATTCATATCTTACTAATTTCATTTACTTTTTCTTTTGCAGCAACTGGCCCAAGACGCCACACGACCTCAGACACGATGGCAGACGAAAACAACGTGTGCGTCAATTCTCCCATGTAAGTATCAAGACTTACTTTACGCCCGATTTAAACACCACAAACTTCCTCCCTTTTTCCGTCTAACATTTCCGACTGCTGGCTCAGATTCCATGTCATTTTAGTTGTAGAATTGAATACTTGACGATATACCATTAAAAATATCAACATATAAACCATTGGGTATAAATGGTAAATGGCTGAAAATTAATTTGAAAGAGATTCAGAATATATAAAAAATATTTTCAAATAACTTGGGCATCCCAAAAAAGTAAATGGCTAAAATTAATTTTAAATAGATTCATAATATATAAAATATTTTCAAATAACTTGGGCATCCCAAAAAAGTAAATGGCTAAAATTAATTTTAAATAGATTCATAATATATAAAATATTTTCAAATCACTTAGACGTCCCAAAACTATAAATGGCTGAAATTAATATGAACTAAATTCAGAACATAATATAAAAACCCAGTTTTCAAATCACTTGTGCATCTCAAAAAAGTAAAATGGTTAAAATTTATTTGAAATAGATTCAGAACATGATAAAAAAAAATCTCATTCTCAAATCACTACAGCATCCCAAAACAGTAAATGGTTAAAATTTAATTTTAAATAGATCTTCAGAACATAAAATGAAAATCTAATTTCCAAATCACTCGGGCATCCCAAAACAGTAAATGGCTAAAATTAATTTGAAATAGATTCACAATATAATATAAAAATCTAATTTTCAAATCACCTGAGCATCCCAATACAGTAAATTGGCTAAAATTTAATTTGAAATAAATTCAGAACATAATATAAAAATCCAATTTTCCAATCACTTGGGCATCCCAAAACAGTAAATGGATAAAAAATATAAAAATAAAATTTTCAAATAACTCGGGCATCCCAATACAGCAAAAGGCTAAAGCTAATCTGAAATAGATTCAGAACAAAATATAAAAACCTAATCTTCGAATCACTTGGGCGTCCCAATACAGTAAATGGCCAGAATTAATTTGAAATAGACGTAGAACAAAATATAAAAACCTAATCTTCGAATCACTTGGGCCAGCAGTGGAAAAATAAAATCCCTAGACAAATAAAAGCATATTTAAGTCAAATGCTTTTGTTGTTGTGAAAGAAAAGCTTTGTCTATGTTGATAAGCATGAAATGGCTTACCCTAAATTACTGGGTGAAGAGAATTAAAACCAACCCATGTAGAATTCCACAACCCATTTTCTGACATTTAACCCTAAATAAGTTATTTCAAATAAAGTTCATATTAATTCGTGTTAATCATGATGAAGAAGCAAGCCAGATTTTCTTGGGTTTTAGATAAATATCATATCAAGAAAAATTGACGAAATTAGATTAGCAAGTTTACTCTCTTCTTAAGATGACATATTTACCATGAAAAGACGAATGGTTTGAAATTACACAATACATAACTTATAATAGCTAAGATTATGTACACACGTGGAAATTTTCAATAAAAATACAAAAACTTAAAACACTAAAAAGTTTCAGATACCAACAGTTCAAAATAAAGTTTTAAAATTAGAATTATAATTTCAAATGTTTAAAGCAACTTCGTGAACCAGATTTAAGACCTAAAAAAAAAAAAAAAAAAAATCATTTGATTCCATAGCAGAAACAGCCCAATTCCTTGCATACTCTACAGCGTTTGCATGAAAACACACACACACACACACACACACACACACACACACACACCATATTAATTGCTACCTCGTGGCTAAAGAACCTTACCTATATTGGCATGTATTACGTAAATAGAATTAGTGCTGCTATAGACCTTGGCAGTTTCGTATGAATTAGCAACCGCCATCTTTTTTTTCTCTTCATTCAAAAGCTCTTAAAAAATTGCTTTATCAATGTATTTCTTATCTTTAAAAGATACGAGACAAGCTTTTAAAACTTTTTTAAAGTTTTATAATTTACTGAGAATGCTGATACTTTTTAAAAAGTATGATTTGTAGTTTTTATGAGGTGAATTTTTTTGTTTTCATACTGAATAGATGTGGATTATAAATACTATTTTCTAATTTTATTTGTAAATTGAAATTCAAAACCTTAATTTGAACAAATCACATCCCAATTTTTAATCCAGATATCTGCTAATTTTAACAAATCACAGCCTAATTTTTATCAAAATATCTACTAATTTTAAAAAATCACAGCCTGATTTTTATCCAAATATCTAATTTAAAAAAATCACAGCCTCATTTTTATCCAAATATCTGTTAATTTTAACAAATCACAGCCCAATTTTTAATCCAGATATCTGCTAATCTTAAAAAATCACAGCAAAATTTTTATCCAGATATCTGCTAATTTTACCAAATTACAGCCTTATTTTTATCCAAATATCTACTAATTTTAACAAATCACAGCCAAATTTTCAATCCAGATATCTGGTAATTTTAAAAAATCATAGCCTGATTTTTATCCAAATATCTGGCTAAAGCAAATAAGATCAGACAAAAACAATGCTGCTTTTAGTCAACCGCTCATGACATGTCTATGTTAAATGTCGTTGCCAATGTTATTGCTGTTGTCATTGTCATTGTTGTTGTTGTTTGTTGTTGTTGACGTGTTTGCATGCCCCCATTAACAGTGACCACGATATCATCACGGAGCTCATGCAGACCACCAACCTGGAGAAGGCGCTGAAGGACGAAGACAATAAACTCAAGTTCCTCACCAAGACGACCAGCGACCTCTCCGAAAGGATTAAAGTGTATAGCAGAAAGGAAGAAGAGATCGGGCACTAGCTATAGTCAATGAATATAAATAACGTAACATATCATATCATACAGTATATATATCATATATATATCATATATATGTCTATATATACGGTATGTATTTATAGATAAATATGTATACATATATACAGTATATATAAATATTTATATATATATATATATATATATATATATATATATGAACTATATATGTATATATATATACATATATATGAATTATATGTGTATATAATATATATATATATATATATATATGTATATTTGAACTATATATATATATATATATATATATATATATATAATACATATGAATCTATATGTATACATATAAATTACACATAAGAAATATATATACATATATATTTTAACTGAGTACATTTATTTTATATAGACGTGTACCAGTAATTTCTAAGTGTCTTTTTCTACATGCTTTTGTAAGATATGCAACTTTACGAAATAAGGAGTTTATATAACAATTGTTTCCTTCATTTCACGAGGGAGTATTTAATAGAAACTCATTTTAGACAAAACGAACCCACATATGGAAAACTGAAAAAGGGGGATGA
>NC_090742.1:67510820-67513320 GCF_036898095.1 Palaemon carinicauda | reverse complement strand
GGCTTCTGATGACACAGCAGGTAGATCTATTGACTCCCCAAAACTCACAATCCTTAGCTCACAAGGATGGTGAGGTTGCAGACGCTACAAGAAACTATCGAGCTTGAGCGGGACTCGAACCCCAATCCAGCAAATCGTCAGGAAGTTTTCATTGTGGTTACATACGAACATACATGCATCTAAGTAAGGTAGAAGTTAGCCCCATAGGATATCCATATAGGAATATAAAATCACAATAGGATTTTTAACTATCCAGGTATCAGAATTGGTGTTCAAGTATCTATCTCCAGAACACTTTGTAACCCCTGTCCAAGGAGACCCTTCTACCACACTAATATATCCAAGCCGTAGAAATTAACGTCTAAATATTTAGACAGGTATGAAAACACACGCACATACACACATATTCAACCCTTCCACACCCTCCCCCTTTCCTAACTACAACCCGCTGGTTTGGCAATTTGTGTGAGAGAGTGATTTCCGAGTGTACCCCTAAGGAGACCTATAGCCAGAAATTTTCTCTATTATATAGGGGAGATATGTTTTAGATTATGAATCCCATTCATATGTTATGTATGCATGTATGCATGAATGCATATATAACTTTCCACCATACACTAATTTCCCCATAAGCTTCTTCCCCTTAATCATCTGCCGCTGATACTCATTCACCATTGGATCATGTGGGAGCTGTCTGGGAATAATCCACAGCCCAAGCAAACATGAGATAAGTGGTGCATCACTAAGTCACTTCACCTACTTTGACAAATAGAAACCTTATTCACGATGACCGGTGAGATAATCATGTCCTTATGTCTATCAAGAATGCACGTTTGTTATTTTTAATCTTGCGTGATATGCTTATTTGATATACTTATTTTGAATAAAATCCATCATACAATAATGGTGAACAAAGTGTTGAGTGTGTGTATATATGTATATATATATATACGCACACACACACACACATATATATATATATATATTATATATACACATAAATACATATACAATTTTATATACATATATATACATATATGTACAAAAATATACATATATATATATATACATATACATATATGTATATTTTTATATACATATATGTAGACATACATATATATATACATGTATATATATACATATACAGTATATATGTATACATATACATTTATATATACATACATATATATATATATACATACATATATATACATATATATTTACATATACACATATGTATACATATATATAAATATATATACACATATATACATACATATAAAATTTTATATAAATATATATACATACATATATATATATGCATATAAAAATGTATATGTATGTGAATATATATATATATATATATATATATATATATATATATATACATAAACATTTATATATACATATATACATACACATATATACACATATATATTTATTTATATATATACATATAATATATACATATATGTATGTATATATATATTATATATTATTATTATTATTATTATTATTATCTGACAAGCTGCAACCCTAGTTGGAAAAGCAGGATGCTATAAGCCCTGGGGCTCCAACGGGGAAAACAGTCCAGCGAGGAAAGGAAACAAGAATTGTATTAAGAACAGCAACAATATTAAAATAAATATTTCCTATATAAACTATAAAAACTTTAACAAAACAAGAGGAGGAGAAACAAGAGAGAACAGTGTGCCCGAGTGTACCCTCAAGCAAGAGAACTCTAACCCAAGGCAGTGGAAGACCATGGTACAGAGGTTATGTCACTATCCAAGACTAGAGAACAATGGTTTGATTTCGAAGTGTCCTTCTCCTAGAAGAGCTGCTTACCATAGCTAAAGAGTCCCCTTCTACCCTTACCAAGAGGAAAGCAGCCACTGACCGATTACAGTGCAGTAGCTAACCCCTTGACAGAAGAAAAATTGTTTGGTAATATCAGTATTGTCAGATATATGAGGGCAGAGGAGAATATGTAAAGAATAGGCCAGACTATTCGGTGTATGAGTAGGCAAAGGGAAAATGAACCGTAACCAGAGAGAAGGATCCAATGTAGTACTGTCTGGCCAGTCAAAAGACCCCATAACTCTCTAACGCTAGTATCTCAACGGGTGGCTGGTGCCCTAGCCAACCTACATATACACATATATATACATATACAATTTTATATACATATATACATATATATACATATACAATCATATTCATTTTTATATACATATATATACACATATGTAGACATACATATATATACATGTATATATAAATACATACATATATATATATATATATATATATATATATATATATATATATATATATATCTATATATATATACATATACATTTATATATATATATATATATATATATACATATATATACACATATATATACACATACATATATCTATACATATACATATATATTTATATATACATATATATATATACTCACATATATATACATTTAAATTTTATATATAT
>NC_090742.1:67493158-67505658 GCF_036898095.1 Palaemon carinicauda | reverse complement strand
TATCAAAATGGAATATCCAACTATAGTCCATTTCTTTTAGCGATGCATATTTGCACCGACTCGCAGCGGTGCCCTTTTAGCTTGGAAAAGTTTCCTGATCGCTGATTGGTTAGAATTATCTTGTCCAACCAATCAGCGATCCGGAAACTTTTCCGAGCTAAAAGGGCACCGCTGCGAGTCGGTGCAAATATGCATCGCTAAAAGAAATGGACTATAGTTTCTCAATCGTGTGTATATACAGTTGGGATACTAGAGTTATGGGGTCCCTTGAGTAGCGAGACAGTACTACATTGGATCCTTCTCTCTGGTTACGGTTCTTTCCCTTTGCCTACACATACACCGAATAGTCTGGCCTACTCTTTAAAGATTCTTCTCTGTCCTCATACACCTGATAACACTGAGATTACCAAACAATTCTTCTTCACCCAAGGGTTAACTAATGCAATGCAATTGCTCATTAGCTACTTTCCTCTTCGTAAGGGTAGAAGAGACTCTTTAGCTATGGTATGCACCTCCTCTAGGAGGAGGACACTCCAAAATCAAACCATTCTTCTCTAGTCTTGGGTAGTGCCATAGCCTCTGTACCACGGTCTTCCACTGTTTTGGGTTAGAGTTCTCTTTCTTGAGGGTACACTCGGGCACGCTATTGTAAGTAACATCTCTTTCTCTTGTTTTTTAAAATATTTATAGTTTATATAGGAATTATTTATTTAAATGGTGTTGCTGCCCTTAAAATATTTCATTTTTCCTTGTTTCCTTTCCTCACTGGGCTATTTTCCCAGCTGGGGCCCCTGGGTTTGTAGCATTCTGCTTTTCCAACTAAGGTTGAAGCTTAGCAATTATTATTAATAATAATAATAATAATAATAATAATAATACATATATGTATGTATGTAAATATGTAAATATGTAAATATATATATATATATATATATATATATACAGGCATATACATATACATATATATGCATATACACACATATATATGCATATACACACATATATATGCATATACACACATATATATATATATATATATATACAGTACATACAACTTTTTCTGTAACAAGAATAACCGATACAGTATTTAAAAATACTTTAAAATAGTATTGATTTATAAGCTCAAGACAGAGACTACTGGCGAAATCTAACCGAAGCCCTTGGCGTCAATAGGCGTAGGAGGAGATATAATAATGATGATGCTGATGAAAAAGAATTTTATCAGGAAGCTCTATCAAGAAAATGGAAAACAAGTAAACATCGCCTCTATTCTCACGAATCTAATTGGAACACTTGCATGACGCAGCAACACAAGTCTCGAAACTTTATTCAAAAGCTGCGGAATAATACAGTTTAAATGGGACCTATCAACAGTTAACGTCGTTGAAGCAATCGACTTTGGAAGTTCGAACTACTTTGACGTAAAGTATCGTTTTGAGGGTCTCTCTCTCTCTCTCTCTCTCTCTCTCTCTCTCTCTTAAGGTAAAGTATTATTTCAAGGGTCTCATATTAGCAACGCCCCCCTCTCTCTCTCTCTCTCTCTCTCTCTCTCTCAAGGTAAAGTATTATTTTAAGGGTCTCATATTAGCACTCCTCTCTCTCTCTCTCTCTCTCTCTCTCTCTCAACGTAAAATATCATTATGAAGGTCTCTTTCAAAGTAAAAGTATCATTTTGAGGGCCTACTCTCTCTCTCTCTCTCTCTCTCTCTCTCTCTCTCAACGTAAAAATATCATTTTGAAGGTCTCTCTTTAAAAGTAAAAGTAACATTTGGAGGGTCTCTCTCTCTCTCTCTCTCTCTCTCTCTCTCTCTCTCTAAGATCCCAAAAGCTGGTTGAGAAAAACTTGACTGGCTTGATGCGCAAACAAATTCACCTTAGTTTACTAAATCGTGAATCCTGAGTGACATCTCTCCAGCAGAATAAATTACCTCATTATTAGGTAAAAAGAGGACAACCTCTAAGAGGTAATATACCAAACAAGGTAAAAAAATATCCAAGATAAAAAGAGCTTATGGAAAAATTCCACCTGGAAAAAGGTAACAGAAGTCTACGCAAAATTATTGGACATCTCCCGTTAAAGGCTATATCTTTTGAGTGCCCCCTTTGGCAGAACCATTAAGAAGACTCATGGAGAATATAGATGAGAATAGATAGCAGTATTTCAAAATATATGCCTGTCAATATTCCCTTAAGAAATATACAGTTTGGAATTCATAATATATGTAAATTGTGTATATGCTTGCACACACACACACACACATATATATATATATATATATGTGTATATATATATATGTGTATATATATATATATATATGTATATATATATATATATGTATGTATGTATATGTATATGTATATATATATATATATATACATATCTATATATATAAATACCTGTATATATACATATCTATATATATATATATATATGTGTGTGTGTGTGTATGTGTGTGTGTGTGTGTATAATACAACTCTTTGTGTTACTTACCCAAAACCATCCAAAACCATCCTTAAACACGAAACAATCATGAGCGTATGTCACCGTATAGAAAATTTGCATTGCTTAAAAAAATCATCGATCCCAATAAACGGATCTTGGCCACTGAATTCTTCATCTCGAAAATTTCCCTATTTTTGGAACTACCTTATCAGGTACCTTCCTTTCTCATTTCCAGCCTCTAAAACGTTGAAAGTGCTTCCAGAAGACTGATATCACTGCCAGATCTATTTACAGGCAGCCTCTAAAACGTTGAAAGTGCTTCCAGAAGACTAATATAACTGCCAGATCTATTTACAGGCAGCCTCTAAAACGTTGAAAGTGCTTCCAGAAGACTAATATAACTGCCAGATCTATTTACAGGCAGCCTCTATAACGTTAACAAAGCTTACAGAAGGCTAAAATCATTGGCTAAAGCAGTAATTTCAAAGGGTGGTGTACCCAGGGATTTGAGTCTTCTGGAAGCGTGAATATTATAGTACCTATTTTTACTAATTTTCCTCATTTTATTTATTCATATGTGTGTATGAATAAATAACATATTGTGCCTAACCCGTTACCTCAACTTTCTAGATATTCTTACAAAAGGATGAATTTTCGTGATCAAATATCAGTTTCGTCTCGCTCGTATTCGCAATTAATATTATCCTTAAAAGTACTAAATACACGTTCAAAAAAAGCGTCAAAATTTTGCATCAAAATTTTGACGTGTAACTTTGATACAAAATTTTGATGCATAATTGCCCACACACGTTTAGGCGTTTTTCCCATCAAAATTCAGTATCGTCAAAATCTTCGACATGGATGCATCAGTGGCCATAGCACTAGTGTTGGCATTGGACTCTGATATAAACCTCCTGGTAAACGTCGGAAATGGTCAAAAGTATACCTGACATGAAGTTTTGAAAAAGTTTCCAGATTTTTTCATAAAGGAGCCCCCCACACACGCATCAAAAATTTGACGACTCGTCAAAAAATATCAAACGGATTTGATCAATCAAAATTTTGCTTCAAATCTTTTTTTGACATCAAAACGTCCTACACACACTCAAATTTTGCATCAAAATGTTGAGGCTTTTTTTTTTTAACGTGTATGGGCCCTTATTCATAAAAATTGGCAGTATTTTATGGACAACAAGTCTGTACGGTTGATAATTTTTTAAAAACTACCCAACTATTTAAAGAATAGCAAAAGGATAATCAAAAAAAAAAATCGAGAAAGAAGAAAAAATGCATGAATAACAATTATGATTACTAGCTAAGCTACAACCCTAGTTGGTAAAGCAGGATGCTATAAGCCCAAGGGCTTCAATAGCGAAAATAGCCCAGTGAAGGAAAAAAAATAGGAAATAAACAAACTACAAGAGAAGTAATGAACAATTAAAATAAAATATTTTCAGCACAGTAACATTAAAATAGATCTTTCACATACAAACTATAAAAAGATATGTCAGCATAAAACCATTAACTGCAAGTTTTGAACTTTAGATAAAGAGAAAGAGGAATATAAACTTAAAAAGCATGAATCTAAGCCAAACTTAAAAAGCATGAATCTAAGCCAAACTTAAAAAGCATGAATCTAAGCCAAACTTAAAAAGCATCAATCTAAGCCAAACTTAAAAAGCATCAATCTAAGCCAAACTTAAAAAGCATCAATCTAAGCCAAACTTGAAAAGCATCAATCTAAGCCAAACTTAAAAAGCATCAATCTAAGCCAAACTTAAAAAGCATCAATCTAAGCCAAACTTGCAAAGCATCAATCTAAGCCAGAAAAAGCAAACTGAAAGTTGTAAATACCACTTGCAAATCATTCGATAAGAATAAAAGATGTCCTTTACACAAATCAAAAAAAAAAAAAAAAAAAAAAAAAAAAAAAACATATCTCATCTCATCCAAGCATTCTTTAAAGGTCGTCCTGGTATTTTGGTATCCAAAGCTTTTCTCAATATTTCATATATTTCAAAGTATTTAGATATTTGAAGGATGTTTTCTTAACGATTTTTGATGTGATGTTTTAAAAGTATGGGGATTATATTGCAAAAACATTTTAATAATAATAATAATAATAATAATAATAATAATAATGATAATAATAATAATAATTATTATAATGATAATAATAATAATAATAATTACTATTATTATTATTATTATAATTATTATTACTACCACAATAATAATATCAATAACAACAACACAACAGTAACAGCAATAATAATAATATAAAACAATAAAATAACAACAACAACAACAACAATAATAATAATAATAATAATAATAATAATAATAATAATAACAATAATAATAACAACACACATCTCATCTCATCCAAGCATTCTTTAAAGGTCGTCCTTGTCAAACTTCTAAAAGCAATTTCAACACATGAAAGACCAACTTCTCATCATTGATATTATTAACTCTTCAAACCTACGCAGTCGGTGTCTTGCCATTTATTTAAATCTGTCATCAACTAACTTTTGCATCAATCAACTCTTGACATCCAAGGTTAGTTTCTCTCTCTCTCTCTCGCTCTCTCTCTCTCTTTCATGTTCTCGATTTCTCGTTCTCACTCTAGCTCTCCCGCTCTCTCGCTCACGCTCTCTCGGTTTCTGGTTCGCTCTCTCGGTCTCTGGCTTGCTCTCTCGCTCTAGCTCTCACTCTCACTCTCGCTCCCACTCTCACTCTCGCTCGCTTGCTCCTGCTCTCTCGCCCCCGCTCTCGTTCTCTCGCTCTTGCTCTCTCACTCTCGCTCTCACTCGCTCTCTCGCTCTGGCTCCAGCTCACATCTGGCTCTCACGTTCGCATTCTCGCTCTAGCTTCACGCACACTCTCTCTCTCTCTCTCTCTCTCTCTCTCTCTCTCTCTCCTTTTTCTCAAGATGCCAGAGAACTCTACATCAATCATTCAATCTCATCTGAACATTCATTCCATCGACTGTCAGGGTTATGGTGGTCTACTGGAAACGTCCCAGCGTGGCATTCTGCCGGACTGGGGTTCGAGTCCCGCTCAACCTCGATGGTATTTTGTAGAGTCTGCAACCTCCCCCCCTCCCCCCCTTGCGAGCTAAGGATAAGGGGTTTGAGGGAGCCTACAGATTTGCTTGCTGAGTCATCAGCAGTCATTGCCTGGCCCTCCCTGTTCCTAGCTTTGGTGGAAAGGGGCCTTGGGAGATAATCAGTCTCTAGGGCATTGTCCTGCTAGGTAGGGCAATGTCATGAGCGGCCTTTAAAAATAGCAGATAATTTCACAATATTTCAAAAATTGCTCATAAGTGGCAGAAGAAAGGAACCAACCTTTTATGTATATGATCAGCACCTAAGCTCCACCTTCACCCACGCAAGGTCTAGGAAAGGCCAGGTAATGACTGCAGATTACTCAGCAAGTAGCCCATCTCTATCTCACAGGGACGGTTAGGTTGTGAACACTGGTGGAAGCTTGTTCGAGCAGCAACGTTATCCGCTAGGCTACCATATCCTAATATAAATGTTTATATTTTCAAGCATTTGTAGCAGTTATTTCTCATTGATGCTTCTACTTATTTTCCTTGTGACAATAAAAAAATTTTCTTTAGTTTAAATTCTTTACTCTTTCTTTTTAAACCTTGCTTTTGACTTTATTGTACTTTCGTACAACTTGCTACCATGCTACATAAACACGTGACATTAAGGGAAATGCTAAAGGAACACTCACATAGTCAGAAACAAAAGAGATAAATGAATAACTATTCAAAACTGTCTAAACAATCGGCAATCATCTTTAATCTTTGGGTAGATAACACCAATGAAATAATAAGAGAGATTTGAGCGGCTACAAGATGAACGAAATATTTGCTAAATATTTGTCAATTTTTTGTGTTACTGTATGGACATGAGTCGTGGTATGACAATGGAACGATATCTAACAGATTCTGTAGATTTGAGAACAAAGCCCTCAGAAGAATATTGGGAGTTAAATGGCAGGACAGGTTTTGAAATGAAACTATAAGGGAGATTACTCAAGCGCCTATGTGGATGAGATCATGATCAGGGGTAGATGGAGATGGTTTGGGCATGCTTTTCGCACTCCCTGAGAGATTAGTTCACCAAACTTTCAACTGGGCTCCACAAGTCACTAGAAGAGTTGTAAAACCCAGGCCTACATGACTGCGGAATATGATGTGTGAAGTAGGAGAGGATGAATGGAGAAGTGTTAAAAGCTCAGGCTAGAGACGACTGGCGAAATCTAACCGAGGCACTTTGCGTCAATAGGCGTAGGAGGAGATGATGATGTTTTACTTCAATATGCTTAATCATTAAAGTTGCACGTAGATCAGTCAATAAAATTTTAGTTTCTTATTCATATATCTTTTAATCAGACTACTATAGCCATCTTTGAATATTTTAAGTTTTTATAAAAATCAATTGGACAACGAGTCATTGCAAAAGGAAAAAGTATCTAAAAAAAAAATAAAAGTTTATATATATTCTAGGAAATTGAATTTTTGATGCACGAACGAGCAGCCAAGCTAATCAAGGAATTCCAGATTTTAACTCATCATCTTTTGGTTGGTAATCTTTGAAATTAAAATCCGAAGAAAAAAAGAAAATTGTAGATAGGAGCTTCATTGGGATATTTGGCTTTGAGCACAAGATAATTCAGACTAGTTCTTTGTGTGATGATGATGATAATAATAATAATAATAATAATAATAATAATAATAATTATTATTATTATTATTATTATTATTATCATTATAATAATAATAATAATAAAAAAATAAAAAATAATAATAGTAAGAATAATAATAATAATAAAAAAATAAAAAATAATAATAGTAAGAATAATAATAATAATAAAAAAATAAAAAATAATAATAGTAAGAATAATAATAATAATAATAATAATAATAATTATTATTATTATTATCATTATAATAATAATAATAATAATAATAATAATAACAATAATAATCACAATAATAATAATAATAATATTAATAATAATAATAATAATAAAAATAATAAAAAATAATAATAGTAAGAATAATTAAAATAAATAATATTAATAATAATAACAATAATAATAATAATAATAAAATTTTTATATTATTTCCTTTCTTTAGAAGGTTAAGATCATCAGCATGTTCCCTCACGGGTTATATATATATATATATATATATATATATATATATATATATATATATATATATATATATATATAATTTGCTTTACCGAAGGTGAATCCTGTGATTACTATTAACTTTGGGAGTTTATACTTAAAAATGACATCCCTTTCAATACCCCCATGTTGGCATATTTGATAAAAAAAAAATGGTAGAAATTACTGCGTTTATACTTGTACATCACGATAAGTGTTGTCTGTCAATTGAAAGTCATGGCAAAGTATATGCACATTATTAATTATTATTATTATCATTATTATTATTATTATTAGTAGTAGTAGTAGTAGTAGTAGTAGTAGTAGTAGCAGCAGTAGTAGTAGTAGTAGTAGTAGTATAATCATAATTATTATAATCATAATAATTATAATAATAATATTAATAATAAATTATTATTATTATTATTATTATTATTATTATTATTATTATTATTATTAGCTAAGCCACAACCCTAGTTGGAAAAGCAGGATGCTATAAGGCCAAGGGTTCCAACAAGGAAAATAGCCCAGTGAGGAAAGGAAACTATGAAATAAAAAAAGCTAAAAGAGAAGTAATGATCAATTAATATAAAATATTTTAAGAACAGTAACATTAAAATAGATCTTTCATATATAAAATATAAAAATTTTAAAACTATAAAGAATATAAAAACAACAAGAGGAGAAGTAATGTAGAATAGTGGTGCCAGAGTGTACCATCAAAGCAAGAGAACTCTACCCCCAAGACAGTGCAATTACAAACATACATAAATACACACACAATTTGTAAAATGTTACCTATTTGGTGTAATTTATAGATGACAAGGCGTCACTCATATTCTAACAGAGACAAAATGCCAACAATATTTTCGTAATCCTAAAAAAAACTGTCAAGAAAAATTGGCAGAAAGATCAATATCCCGAGGATGTATAGCTTCAGTAGAGAGAGAGAGAGAGAGAGAGAGAGAGAGAGAGAGAGAGAGAGAGAGAGAGAGAGAGAGAGAGAGAGAGAGAGAGAGAGGGGAAAGCGACTGTTGATACACTTCGCACTGGTACATTTTAATTCGCATTTTGCTAATAGATTTAAAAAACGTACGATTGTCTTACATTCGAATGTAACATCGGCTATGAATCCTAAACAATAACTAAATAAAATACTACATTTAAAAAACGTACGATTGTCTTACATTCGAATGTAACATCGGCTATGAATCCTAAACAATAACTAAATAAAATACTACATTTAAAAAACGTACGATTGTCTTACATTTGAATGTAACATCAGCTATGAATCCTAAACAATAACTAAATAAAATACTACGAATTCTTATATTTTTTAATGATTCATGCTAATCATTACGCTTTTGAAATTTGCATATGAATCTTGATGCTTTTCGAGATCCATGCGAACCACTACACTTTACAAAATCGCATTTGAATGTCAATGCTTTTGAGATATTCATCGACCTCCCGAAGTTTGAAGTATCCCAACCAGCTGATGATTGTTCACTTCATAATTTTCTCTGTGGGATTCTTGAAGAGCCTTACAAACTATTGACAAGGGGGTGGGGGGGTCGGGACAGTGTTGCCAGGTTTTCCAAATGAGAAAACGTCAATTTCTAATCAACTACAGCTTTAAAAGGCCAACCCATTGGTAAAAAAAAGGCCAAAAATATAGCATTTAAGGCCACCCTTTGTTCATAATATTGATAAAGGCCAACCAATTTTGCAAAGGCCTAATTTGAGGTTTTTGGCCTGAAATAGGCCAACCTGGCAACCCTGGGTCGGGAAGAGGCGCCCGGGGAAATGAGTATTCTCGGCAGGGGGTCTCACAAGTTTGTGTCTATGTCATCTTTCTGAAAATAGGAAGGATATCTCTGACACAACCCAAGATGTCTATAGCATAATAAACTTTTGTATTTCTCACCAATGTGAAATCTCTGATTAAGAAGGAAGTTTATAGCATCTTGCTTTTCCAACTAGGGTTGCAACTTAGCTAATAATAATAATAATAATAATAATAATAATAATAATAATAATAATAATAATAATAACAAAAACAACAACAACAATAATGATAATAATAATATAAATAATAATAATAACAAAAACAACAACAACAACAATAATAATAATAATAATAATAATAATAATAACAAAAATAATAATAATAATAATAATAATAATAATAATAATAATAATAATAATAATAACAATAATAATAATAATAGATGGGCAATGTGGTATAAAGATATAACTATAGTTAGCTCTGCTAAAGTAGTCACCCACCAAACAGTACAAATACACTGTTCTTTCAAAGAATACTTTTAAATATAACTATAAACTGAAACTATTTTATATAGGGGTAACCAAAAAATAGTTCATTCTTTTGCTGATTGAGGGTTTACTATAAGAACAGAACTTTATTATTATTATTATTATTATTATTATTATTATTATTATTATTATTATTATTATTATTAAATTTGTTTTCTATGTTAACATACAGTAATAATCTAAGGCCTACAAATTTCTTCATTTAATTGGGACCTTAACGTCACGAAAGGGTTTGCATATCACCATGATCAGCAAAGCTGTATTAATTAGGTCCACCCATACTATGTTGGTTTGCTGCAGGAGATCAGAGGAAGATCTCCCACCATCACCAATACGCACAGGCCAACGTGGTTATGGAAACTGGCCAGACCTTAAACATAAATTGACATGTCTAAGGCCTTTGTCCCGCAGTGGACTAGAAACTGTCCCGCAGTGGACTAGAAATTGTCCTGCAGTGGACTAGAAATTGTACCGCAATGAACTAAAAATTCTCCCGCAGTAGACAAGAAATTGTCCCGCAATGGACTAGAGATTGTTCCGCAGTGGACAAGAAATTGTCCTGCAGTGGACAAGAAATTGTCCTGCAGTGGACTAGAAATTGTCCTGCAGTGGACTAGAAATTGTCCTGCAGTGGACTAAAAATTGTCCCGCAATAAAATTGTCCTGCAGTGGACTAGAAATTGTCCCGCAGTGGACTAGAAATTGTCCCGCAGTGGACTAGAAATTGTCCCGCAGTGGAGTAGAAATTGTCCTGCAATGGATAAGAAATTGTCCTGCAATGGATAGGAAATTGTCCTGCGGTGGACTAGAAATTGTCCAGTGGTGGACTAGAAATTGTCCAGTGGTGGACTAAAAATTGTCCCGCATTGAAATTGTCCTGCAGTGGACTAGAAATTGTCCCGCAGTGGACTAGAAATTATCCCACAATGAAATTGTCCCGCAGTGGACTAGAAACTGTCGAGCAGTGGACTAGAAATTGTCGAGCAGTGGACTAGAAATTGTCCTGCGGTGAACTAGAAATTGTCCTGCGGTGGACTAGAAATTGTCCTATGATGGACTACAAATTGTCCCGCGGTGGACTACAAATTGTCCCGCGGTGGACTACAAATTGTCCCGCGGTGGACTAGAAATTGTCCCGCAGTGGACTAGAAATTGTCCCGCAATGGACTAGAAATTGTCCCGCAGTGGACTAGAAATTGTCCCGCAGTGGACTAGAAATTGTCCCGCAGTGGACTAGAAATTGTCCCGCAATGGACTAGAAATTGTCCCGCAGTGGACTAGAAATTGTCCCGCAATGGACTAGAAATTGTCCCGCAGTGGACTAGAAATTGTCCCGCAGTGGACTAGAAATTGTCCCGCAGTGGACTAGAAATTGTCCCGCAATGGACTAGAAATTGTCCCGCAGTGGACTAGAAATTGTCCCGCAGTGGACTAGAAATTGTCCCGCAGTGGACTAGAAATTGTCCCGCAATGGACTAGAAATTGTCCCGCAATGGACTAGAAATTGTCCCGCAGTGGACTAGAAATTGTCCCGCAGTGGACTAGAAATTGTCCCGCAATGGACTAGAAATTGTCCCGCAATGGACTAGAAATTGTCCCGCAATGGACTAGAAATTGTCCCGCAATGGACTAGAAATTGTCCCGCAGTGGACTAGAAATTGTCCCGCAGTGGACTAGAAATTGTCCCGCAATGGACTAGAAATTGTCCCGCAGTGGACTAGAAATTGTCCCGCAATGGACTAGAAATTGTCCCGCAATGGACTAGAAATTGTCCCGCAATGGACTAGAAATTGTCCCGCAATGGACTAGAAATTGTCCCGCAATGGACTAGAAATTGTCCCGCAGTGGACTAGAAATTGTCCCGCAATGGACTAGAAATTGTCCCGCAATGGACTAGAAATTGTCCCGCAGTGGACTAGAAATTGTCCCGCAATGGACTAGAAATTGTCCCGCAATGGACTAGAAATTGTCCCGCAGTGGACTAGAAATTGTCCCGCAATGGACTAGAAATTGTCCCGCAATGGACTAGAAATTGTCCCGCAGTGGACTAGAAATTGTCCCGCAATGGACTAGAAATTGTCCCGCAATGGACTAGAAATTGTCCCGCAGTGGACTAGAAATTGTCCCGCAATGGACTAGAAATTGTCCCGCAATGGACTAGAAATTGTCCCGCAGTGGACTAGAAATTGTCCCGCAATGGACTAGAAATTGTCCCGCAATGGACTAGAAATTGTCCCGCAGTGGACTAGAAATTGTCCCGCAATGGACTAGAAATTGTCCCGCAATGGACTAGAAATTGTCCCGCAGTGGACTAGAAATTGTCCCGCAATGGACTAGAAATTGTCCCGCAATGGACTAGAAATTGTCCCGCAGTGGACTAGAAATTGTCCCGCAGTGGACTAGAAATTGTCCCGCAATGGACTAGAAATTGTCCCGCAATGGACTAGAAATTGTCCCGCAGTGGACTAGAAATTGTCCCGCAGTGGACTAGAAATTGTCCCGCAATGGACTAGAAATTGTCCCGCAG
>NC_090742.1:67483158-67488158 GCF_036898095.1 Palaemon carinicauda | reverse complement strand
GATTCTAGCATGCTTCTTTCCCCTTAAAATTATAAACTATTTGTCTGGATAAGTTCAAAAGCATGTTTTCAAAAAGTTTCCCTTAAAGTAAACCATTCCTAGTAATTATTAATAACTTATTTCTTTTTAAATTATAAACCATTCCTGGTCATTATCATTTTCAATTTTCAAAAAGTTTTGCCTTTACCCAGATGTCACTCCCAAAAACTGATCTGATGTCATTGCACAGTAAGTTTCCATGATTTTCTCTTTTAACGCCTTCAAGTTTTAAGTAATTTTGCTTGATAAAATGTGAACATTATATGTATAAACAAGCAAGGGAACCGCTGTGCAATTACAAACGGTCAGTTAAACCCTGTCTCTTTGAGTAAATTCAACCTACACAAGCAAAACTTTATTCAAATGAAGTTCAACGTTCTATGGGCTTCCAGGTACGTCTAATTTATCATCTTCACCCTTAACGTCTTGTTCCTTAATACACTTTACTATAATCTGATGTATTTCACTTGTGATAAAAGTTTGACCAATTCTCAAAAAAGGTAAGTTCAGTTTTCTTGTGAGGAGAGTTATTTCTTGAAAAAAGGCCCTATTTTTGGGGTCCGAATCTAGTAAGGGCCGGGGTCAGAAAAAATGTCCCAAAATTTACGGTGTCAGATTTTGTGTTAGACTGCAGCATAGAGTCGTTTTATGGGTATATATGTGGTCATCGCATATTTTCGCTCTCCGACTAAAATTATAGAAGATATATGAGATTTTCTTAAAATGTCCCTATATATGTAATACTCTTAACACTGGAATATCATCTCGCTGACTTTTGTTCTTAGTTAAACTTAGTTGTTCGCGTGACATCAAGTAATTATGCGCCCATGTGCTCCTGATATGATCAACCGACAATCAAGTTTTCCTTTAATGGTGTCAAAGAGTATATCAAGTTATCTTGTAATGACGTCATAAAGTATATAAAGTTATCCTGCAAGGACGTCATAAAGTAGATCAATTTATCCTGTAATGACGTCATAAAGTGGAACAAGTTAACTTGTAATGATGTCAAAAAGTAGACAAAGTTATCATGTAATGACGTTAAAAAATAGATTGGAAAGTTATCCACTAATGACGTCAAAAGTAGATCACGTTATCCTGTAATGACGTCAAAAAGTGAATCAAGTTATCCTGTAATGACGTCAAAACATAGACAAAGTTATCCTGTAATGACGTCAAAAAATATATTGGAAAGTTATCCTTTAATGACGTCAAAAGTAGATCAAGTTATCCTGTAATGGCGTCAAAAAGTAAGTCAAGTTATCCTGTAATGACGTCAAAACGTAGACAAAGTTATCCTGTAATGACATCATAAAGTATATTAATTTATCCTGTAATGACATCATAAAGTATATTAATTTATCCTGTAATGACGCCATAAAGTAGATCAATTCATCTTGTAATGACGTCAAAAAGTAGACAAAGTTATCCTGTAAAGACGTCATAAAGTAGATAAATTTATCCTGTAATGGCGTCAAAAAGTAGACGAAGTTATCCTGTAATGACGTAATAAAGTAGATCAAGTTATCTTGTAATGGCGTCAAAAAGTAGACGAATTTATCCTGTAATGACGTCATAAAAGTAGATCAAGTTATCTTGTAATGACGTTAAAAAGTACACAAAGTTATCTTGTAATGACGTCAAAAGGTAAACAAAGTTATCTTGTAATGACGTCAAAAAGTACACAGAGTAACATAATCCAATATTGAAAAAAGGCCAAACGGTAATGTTCACGTACAGTATTAATTATTGATCCTTAGTCTATCTTTACATTAAAACAGAAAATGACAATATCGTCAAGTTCATATCTAGGATAATAAAAAAAGAAAAGTTTTATAAAATTAATCAAGTCCTTCACCCACAAGCTTCTGAAACGTTTTTGCCTAAATAACTAAGTTTCACAAAATTAATCAAGTCCTTTGTCGCTTCTGAAACGTTTTTGCCTAAATAATTAAGTTTCACAAAATTAATCAAGTCCTTTGTCCACAAGCTTCTGAAACGTTTTTGCCTAAATAATTAAGTTTCACAAAATTAATCAAGTCCTTCACCCACACGCTTCTGAAACGTTTTTGCCTAAATAATTAAGTTTCACAAAATTAATCAAGTCCTTTGTACACAAGCTTTTGGAACGTTTTTGCCTAAATAATTAAGTTTCATAAAATTAATCAAGTCCTTTGTCCACAAGCTTCTGAAACGTTTTTGCCTAAATAATTGTTTCATAAAATTAATCAAGTCCTTTGTCCACAAGCTTCTGAAACATTTTTGCCTAAGTAATTAAGTTTCACAAAATTAATCAAGTCCTTTGTCAACAAGCTTCTGAAACGTTTTTGAATAAATAATTAAGTTTCACAAAATTAATCAAGTCCTTTGTCCACAAGCTTCTGAAACGTTTTTGCTTAAATAATTAAATTAAGTTTCACAAAATTAATCAAGTCCTGTGTACACAAGCTTCTGAAACGTTTTTGCCTAAATAATCAAGTTTCACAAAATTAATCAAGTCCTTTGTCCACAAGCTTCTGAAACGTTTTTGCCTAAATAATCAAGTTTCACAAAATTAATCAAGTCCTTTGCCCACAGGCTTCTGAAACTTTTTTGCCTAAATAATTAAGTTTCAAAAATTAATCAACTCCTTTGTCCACAAGTTTCTGAAACGTTTTTGCCTAAATAATTAAATTTCACAAAATTAATCAAGTCCTTCACCCACAAGCTTCTGAAACGTTTTTTGCCTAAATAATTAAGTTTCACAAAATTAATCAAGTCCTTTGTACACAAGCTTCTGAAACTATTTTGTCTAGTCATTGACGAGTTTATGTAAAAGAAAATTAAAATATTCGTTTATCTAGTAACATTTATATCAAATATTAGTACACCAGAGGAGGGGGGGAATTGGAGAAACCCTCCAAATTTCTAATAACTTCTTCCTGTGATCTCCACCAGGTTCCGCAACTGGAACACGACCCTGAGACTCAAGGGGACTTCCCCATCGCGCATCGTCGAAAAAGTCATCGAACGGAGGTCGGCCGAACCCTCGCCCAGCACATCGCCCATTCCAGACCAGCAGCAGCAGCCAGGAACCTGCTGCAACACCCACGCCAAAGGGCATCGGTCTCCCGTCCGACAGCGCTGTCGATCTCACAACGCGGCCAACTGCCACTGCGAATCCCCGGTGAAGCAGAGGACGGCCTCCGTCTCCCCGAGCAAAAGGAACGGCGCTACGTCGCCATGCAAGGCTGTTGGATCGCAAGCAAATGGTAAATGTTAGGAAAGGAATGCGATGGGATTACGATGGGATTGCGATGGTAATGCGATGGTAATACGATGGTATTGCGATGGTAATACGATGGTATTACGATGGTGATACGATAGTATTACGATGGTAATACGATGGGATTACGATGGGATTACCATGGGATTACCATAGAATTACGATGGTAATACGATTAAATTACGATTGGAATTACGATTGAATTACGATTGGAATTACGATGGGAATTACGATTGGAATTACGATTGAATACGATTGGAATTACGATTGAATTACGATTGGAATTACGATTGAATTACGATGGTGATACGATTGAATTACGATTGGAATTACGATTGAATTACGATGGGAATACGATTAATGAGTGATGACCAACAAGTACCAAAAAGAAAAAAAAAGGATCCAACGTTTCAGTTCGCTTTGGGATAATTGGTTGACTTTCTGTTGCCTGTCAAAAAGTCGCTTGCCTTATAATTATTCAAGCAAGTATAAACAATTTCTGTCTCAGGCCACAATCCCTATCGCTGTGTTGCTACATAATCAGCGATAAATATTTCTTATTCACTCATACATACACACATACATTAGTTTTAAGAGTTCATTTCATACTTTGGCTTAAAAGGATCTCACCATAATATGGTTTATCATGCAACATTGCCTCAAATAATCCTTATTTCATGCGTCAAAGAGTATTTGAAATAATTTTAGGATAATCTTTCCCGTCACACTTGAGATTTTTACTTCCCTGTCAATACCTATTCTCTTTATAACCAAAGAACAATCTTAAATGTTGTTTCTTCCCTCTATAAATTAACTGATTCAACTCCCTATTATTATTATTAACTATTATTATTATTATTACTTACTAAGCTACTACCATAGCTGGAAAAGCAGGATGTTATAAGCCCAGGGGCCCCAACAGGGTAAATAGCCCAATGAGGATGGGAAACAAGGAACAATAAAATTTCTAAGAAAAATAACATTAAAATAAATATCTCCTATATAAACTATAAAAAAAAATAACAAAACAGCAAAGTCTCCAATTCTTCTTCTATTAGTGTGCTTTTTCCCCCGTTCGTATGGGATAACACGATTGCCTTCTTTTGAAGGACTTTGCTTTGGCTTTGGGGTGGACCGCAGTCCCGACCGGCTGCCCTGCCTGACATCGCCTAAGCCCCGGTAGCGTATGTTTGTGTGTTGTACCGGCCACCAACGCCCTTCCTCCCAGCAACGAGGAGTCATGGCTTTGTTAGGTCGACAGTTCGAGATGTGTGAGGTGTCTTTTTTTTTTTTTGAAGGTGTTGGAATGGCTGTGTTTGTTTGTGTATTAAGGTAAATACACGTTAAAAAAAGCGTCAAAGTTTTGCATCAAAATATTGATATCAAAATTTTGATGCAAAATTTGAGTGTGTGTAGGACGTTTTGATGTCAAAACTTTGCTTCAAATCTTTTTTTTTTTGACATCAAAACGTCCTACACACACTCAAATTTTGCATCAAAATTTTGATGCAAAATTTTGACGCTTTTTTTGAACGTGTATGGGCCCCTTTAGTCTGTAACACCCATTTGGTTTACACAAACCTATCCGTCGATTACATACATAATCCTGAAGTGTCTACACGGATAGCGAAGCGTCCAATGGACCCTTCTGTTTCATTCTCATCTAATTTACCCAATTGAATTTCACCTTAGTTTC
>NC_090742.1:67475658-67478158 GCF_036898095.1 Palaemon carinicauda | reverse complement strand
GGAAAAAACCATGAAGTAACTTGTTTATTTGCATAAAAAAAGCAACCTACTTTGCAAAAAATAATTACAGACTTTGATAAAAAAAACCAGACTTGCATAAAAAAAATAACCAACAGTCAAAGAAAAGAAATAAGTTTTAATCACCAACAGCATAAAAAATCACATACTTTCATACAAAAATTCACCAACGTCCAAAAATAGACAAATTTTCTATATAAAAAATTGAATCACTCGCATATATTTAAAAACATTCTTTTATAATGAACTAGAGGGACACTCAATTGAGTAGAGAGCATGCCTTCGCTACACCAAGCAGTCTTATTCTTCTCTTAATGCCAGGCTGACACTTGCACGACTTTTTTCCACGAATTTGTCGTGGCAAGTCATGACATTTTGTGGCACGAACTGGAAAAAAAAAATAAAAATCACCTAGGAATCACAGCTCACCTGTCCACATTGACACGAACTGGCACGACGAGTTCACGACGAGTTCATGCATAGTTTTAGCATAGTTTGCGCACTTCCCGCATCGTCCCGACAAGTTCACGAACAGTTCGCGCATAGTTCACGCCGCGTTCACGAAATTTTGTCGTGACCAAAATTTTGAACATTTCAAAATTCTCGTGACGACATGCCACGATGTCACGACAGGTTCGCGACGAGTTCACTCCAGTTCACGACGAGTTCACGCCAGTTCACGACTCGAGTCGTGACAATGCGTGCCACAAATTCGTGCAAGTGTCAGGTTACCTTAACTCCACTGCGTATTTGTACTTCGGTGTATTTTCTTCCAAATATAATAAATTTGCTCTTGGGTTATACCTCCAAGTTTTGTTGAAATTAGTTAGGTAGATTTTACGTAATATTTGCTATTTACTTAATATTGCGATTATTTTCAAATTACAGCTGCGTATTTGTATTTTGGTGTATCCAAAATGTTACAGATTCATTCTTGGGTCATACCCAACATGAAAGTCAAATTTGGTTAAAATCGGTGCCATAATTTTTGTGCGAAGTTGCTCACAAATAAACAAATAACTAAACTAACAAACAGACAGGGGTGAATACATAATAGATTTTGGCGAAGGCAAAAATGTCATCAACATTCACAAAATAAATAAACATAAAAAGAACTAAATCGGCGTCTATTATTATTATCATTATTATTATTATTATTATTATTATTATTATTATTATTATCATTATTATTACTATTACTAGCTAAGCTACAACCCTAGTTGGAAAAGCAGGATGCAATAAGCCCAGGGGCCCCAACAGGGAAAATAGCCCAGTGAGGAAAGGCAACCAGGAAAAATAAAATCTTTCAAGAAAAGTAACATTAAAAAAATATTTCCCATATAAACAATACAAACTTCAACAAAACAAGAAGAAGAGAAATAAGATATAACCAGTGCGCCCAAGTGTACGCGATCGCAGGATGCTAAAAGCTCAGGGGGCCCCAACGGGGAAAATAGCCCAGGGAGGAAAATCAACAAGGAAAAATAAAATATTTCAAGAAAAGTAACATTAAAAAAATATTACCTATATAAACAACATAAACTTCAACAAAGCAAGAAGAAGAGAAATAAGATATAACAGTGCGCCCAAGTGTACGCGATCGCAGGATGCTATAAGCTCAGGGGCCCAAACAGGGAAAATAGCCCAGTGAGGAAAGTCAACAAGGAAAAATAAAATATTTCAAGAAAAGTAACATTAAAAAAAAATACTTCCTATATAAACAAAATAAACTTCAACAAAACAAGAAGAAGAGAAATAAGATATAACAGTGTGCCCAAGTGTACGCGATCGCAGGATGCTATAAGCTCAGGGGCCCCAACATGGAAAATAGCCCAGTGAGGAGAGGCAACACGGAAAAATAAAATACTTCAAGAACAGTAACATTAAAAAAATATTTCCCATATAAACAATACAAACTTCAACAAAGCAAGAGGAAGAGAAATAAAATATAAGTGTGCCCAAGTGTACGCGATCGCAGGATGCTATAAGCCCAGGGGCCCCAATAGGGAAAATAGCCCAGTGAGGAAAGGCAACAAGGAAAAATAAAATATTTCAAGAAAAGTAACATTAAAAAAAATACTTCCCATATAAACAAAATAAACTTCAACAAAACAAGAAGAAGAGAAATAAGATATAACAGTGTGCCCAAGTGTACGCGATCGCAGGATGCTATAAGCCCAGGGGCCCCAATAGGGAAAATAGCCCAGTGAGGAAAGGCAACAAGGAAAAATAAAATATTTCAAGAAAAGTAACATTAAAAAAAATATTTCCTATACAAACAATACAAACTTCAACAATACAAGAAGAAGAGAAATAAGACATAACAGTGTGCCCAAGTGCACGCGATCGCAGGATGCTATAAGCTCAGGGGCCCCAACAGGGAAAATAGCCCAGTGAGGAAAGGCAACAAGTATAAAATAAAATACTTCAAGAAAAGTAACATTAAAAAAAATATTTCCTATATAAACAATATAAACTTCAA